>NW_008708777.1:97939-98848 GCF_000327385.1 Lottia gigantea | reverse complement strand
TAGATGGTTTGATTGATATTTATTATGATAAATATATATTGTGACAGGTAGATAAAATGTTAAATAGATGGTTTGATAATAGCTATATGACAAATAGATGGTTTGATAGATAGATAATACGTTAGATAAATGGTTTGACAGATTAGATTTGACAAATAGATAATATGATGAATAGCAGATTTGACAGATGGTTTGATAGATAGATATTATGATAAATAGATGGTTTGTGAAATAGATATTATGATAGATAGATAGTTTGACAGGTTTGACAGATAGATATTATGATAAATAGATGGTTTGACAGATAGATATTATGATAAATAGATGGTTTGACAGATAGACATTATGATAAATAGATGGTTTGACAGATAGATATTATGATTAATAGATGGTTTGTGAAATAGATATTATGCTAGATAGATAGTTTGACAGGTTTGACAGATAGATATTATGATAAAATAGATGGTGACAGATAGATATTATGATAAATAGATGGTTTGTAAAATAGATATTATGATAGAAAGATAGTTTGACAGGTTTGACAGGTTTGACAGATAGATATTATGATAAATATATGGTTTGATTGATATTTATTATGATAAATAGATATTGTAACAGGTATATATTATGATCAATAGATGTTTTGGCAGATAGATATTATGGTAAATAAATGGTTTGACAGGTAGATATTATGGTAAATTGATGGTTTTACAGATAGATAGATAATATGATAAATGTATGTTTTGGCAGATACATAATTTGATAAATATATAGTTTGAAAGATATGTATTATGATAGATAGATGGTTTGACAGATAGATAAATAAATGGTTTGACAGATAGATAATACGTGAAATATATATTTTGATAGATAGATATTATGACAAATAGATGGGTTGACAGGTAGATA
>NW_008708777.1:90084-91477 GCF_000327385.1 Lottia gigantea | reverse complement strand
GTTTGACATAGATGGCACATAGCATGTGTTTTAACATATATGGTATATAGAATGTGGTTTGACACATATGGTATATAGCATGTGGTTTGACATAAATGGTATATAGAATATGGTTTGACATAAATCGTATATAGAATATGGTTTGACATAGATGGTATATAGCATATGGTTTGACATAGATGATATATGTAATATGGTTTGACACAGATGGCACATAGAATATGGTTTGACATAGATGGCATATAGAAGGTGGTTTGACATAGATGGTATAAAGCATATGGTTTCATATAATTGGTATATAGAATATGCTTTGACATATAAAGTACATATAATATGCTTTGATATATAGCATATGGTTAGACATAGTTAGTATATGGAATATAGTTTGACATAGATGGCACATAGAATATGGTTTGACATGGATGGCACATAGAATATGGTTTGACATAGATGGTATATAGAATGTGGTTTGACATGTATAATATATGTCATATAGTTTGAAATAGATTGCATGTAGAATATGGTTTGACATAGATGGTATATAAAATTTGGTTTGACATAGATGGTATATATCATATGGTTTGATATAATTGGTATATAGAATATGCTTTGATATATAAGGTATATATAATATGCTTTGATATATAGCATATGGTTTGATATAATTGGTATATAGAATATGCTTTGATATATGAGGTATATATAATATGCTTTGATATATAGCATATGGTTTGATATAATTGGTATATAGCATATGATTTGATATATAGCATATGCTTTGATATATAGCATATGATTTGATATAATTGGTATATAGAGTATGCTTTGATATATAAGGTATATAGAATATGCTTTGATATTTAGCATATGTTTTGACATAGTTGGTATATGAAATATGGTTTGACAAAGATGGCACATAGAATATGGTTTGACATAGATGACACATAGAATATGGTTTGACATAGATGGCACATAGAATATGGTTTGACATTGATGGCACATAGAATTTGGTTTGACATAGATGGTATATAGCATATGGTTTGACATGTATAACATGTCATATGGTTTGACATGAATATGCTTTGATATATAAGGAATATAGAATATGCTTTGATATATAGCATATGGTATGACATAGTTAGTATATGGAATATGGTTTGACATAGATGGTAAATATAATATGGTTTGACAAAGATGGTATATAGCATATGGTTTTATATAATTGGTATATAGAATATGCTTTGATATATAAGGTATATAGAATATGCTTTGATATATAGCATATGTTTTGACATAATTGGTATATGAAATATGGTTTGACATAAATGGCACTTAGAATGTGGTTTGACATAGATGGTATATATGATATGGTTGGACATAGATGTTGTATAAA
>NW_008708777.1:32125-86782 GCF_000327385.1 Lottia gigantea | reverse complement strand
TACATATGTCAATGGTTTGACATGGATGGCACATAGAATATGGTTTGACATAGATGGTATATAGCATATGGTTTGATATAATTGGTATATAGAATATGCTCTGATATATAAGGTATATATAATGGTTTGACATGGATGGCACATAGAATATGATTTGAGATAGATAGTATACAGAATATGGTTTGACATAGATGGCATATTACATAAGATGTCACAGGTGGCACATAGAATATGGTTTGACATATATAGTATATGACTTGACATAGATGGTAAGTAAAATGTGTTTTGACATGTATAACATATGTCAAATGGTTTGACATGGATGGCACATAGAATATGGTTTGACATAGATGGTATATAGCATATGGTTTGATATAATTGGTATATAGAATATGCTCTGATATATAAGGTATATATAATATGCTTTGATATATAGGATATGGTATGACATAGTTTGTATATGGAATATAGTTTGACATAGATGGCACATATGGATGGTATATAGAATATGGTTTGACATAAATCGTATATAGAATATGGTTTGACATAAATCGTATATAGCATATGGTTTGACATAGATGGTATATAGCATATGGTTTGACATAGATGGTATATGTCATATGGTTTGACACAGATGGCATATAGAACGTGGTTTGACATAAATCGTATATAGAATATGGTTTGACATAAATCGTATATAGCATATGGTTTGACATAGATGGTATATAGCATATGGTTTGACATAGATGGTATATGTCATATGGTTTGACACAGATGGCATATAGAACGTGGTTTGACATATATAGTATATAGAATATGACTTGACATAGATGGTATATAGCATATGGTTTGACATATATAGTATATAGAATATGACTTGACATAGATGGTATATAGCATATGGTTTGACATAGATGGTATATGTCATATGGTTTGACACAGATGGCATATAGAACGTGGTTTGACATATATAGAATATAGAATATGACTTGACATAGATGGTATATATAATATGGTTTGACAAAGATAGTTTGACATTGATGGTATATATAATATGTTTTGACATAGATGATATATATAATATGGTTTGACATAGATGATATATATGGTTTGACATATATGGTATATATAATATGGTTTGACATAGATGGTATATATAGATGATATGGTTTGACATGGTGGTTTGACATGTATAATATAAGTCATATGGTTTGACATGGATGGCACATAGAATATGGTTTGACATGGATGGTATATAGCATATGGTTTGATATAATTGGTATATAGAATATGCTTTGATATATAGCATATAGTTTGACATAAATGGCACATAGAATATGGTTTGACATGGATGGCACATAGCATATGGTTTGATATAATTGGTATAGAGAATATTCTTTGATATATAAGGTACATAGAATATGCTTTGATATATAGCATATGGTTTGACATAGTTAGTATATGAAATATGGTTTGACATAGATGACACATAGAATATGGTTTGACATGGATGGCACATAGAATATGATTTGAGATAGATAGTATACAGAATATGGTTTGACATAGATGGTATATAGAATATGCTTTGACATATATAGTAAATAGAATATGGTTTGACACAAATGGTATATAGAATATGGTTTGACATAGATGGTATATAGCATATGGTTTGACATAGAAAGTATATAGAATATGGTTTGACATAGATGGTATATAGAATATGGTTTGACATAGATGGTATATAGCATATGGTTTGATATAATTGGTATATAGAATATGCTTTGATATATAAGGTATATAGAATATGCTTTGATATATAGCCTATGGTTTGACATAGTTGGTATATGGAATATGGTTTGTTATAGATGGCATATAGAATATGTTTTGACATGGATGACACATAGACTATGGTTTGACATAGATGGTATATACATATGATTTGACATATATAGTATATAGAATATGACTTGACATAGATGGTATATAGAATATGGTTTGACATGTATGGTTTATTATATGTGGTTTGACATAGATGGTATATAACATGCGGTTTGGATGAGGTTTGAAATAAATCGTATTTAAAATATGGTTTGACATAGATAGCATATAGAATGAGGTTTGACATATGGTATATAGCATGTGGTTTGACATAAATGGTATATAGAATATGGTTTGACATAGATGGTATATAGAATATGGTTTGATATAGATGGTTTATATAATATGGTTTGATATAGATGGTATATAACATGTGGTTTGACATAGATGGCATATGTCATATGGTTTGACACAGGTGGCCCATAGGATATGGTTTGACATATATAGTATATAGAATATGACTTGACATAGATGGCATATGGAATGTGGTTTGAAATGTATAGTATATAGGATATGGTCTGACATAGATGATATATAGAATATGTTTTGACATATAGCATATGGTTGGACATAGATGGTATATAAAATGTGGTTTGACATAGATGGCATATAGAATGTGGTTTGACATGGATGGTATATTGTAGCATATGGTTTGACATAGATGGTGTATAGAACTTGGTTTAACATAGTTGGATATATATATATTATGGTTTGAAAAAGATGGTATATGGCATGTGGTTTGACATAGATAGGGTATAGTTTGTTGCTTGACATTATAACATGCTGTTTGGCATGCATGGTTTGTAGAATATGGTTTGACATATATGGTATATAGCATGTTGTTTGAAAAAGATGGTATATAGAATGTGGTTTAACATATTTGGATATTTAGATTATGGTTTGACATAGATGGTATATAGCATATGGTTTGACATAGATGGTATATAGCATATGGTTTGACATAGATGGCATATAGCATATGGTTTGACATAGATGGTGTATAGAACATGGTTTAACAGAGATTGTATATAAAGCATGTTGTTTAACATAGATGGTATATAGAATATGGTTTAACATAGATGGATATAAAAAATGCAAAAAGCTAACATGTCGGAGATGAAATTAAGATTGGACGGGATCCAAAGTCTAATGGGATGACCAATGATTGAAGTTGCAGGCATCTGCAATCTTCAGCGTTTAGGCACTTCACAAAATTTAGAGCCTTATTTGAGCTCCTTTCTTAAAAGTTTAACTTTCTGATGTACATGTATATCTTTTTGAGAATCCACACAGCAACTGTTGTTATTTAGATTGCTCACTCTACCAATTAAAAAAGGCAATACAAACAACAAAATAAGCAATAAACTGTTTATTGTTTGAAGAAAAATGATTTAACTGACAGAAAATGTAACATTGAAGGTTTATATATTACTGACAAGATGTAATAGGTTTCATATTATGGTTATCATGATTTAGAAAGAGAAATATTTCAATTGTAGAACTATTATTATTGAAAAGTGTTAAAGATATACATACTGGTAGCACTTTGACAGTATAAAAGCATGGTGTATAAAATTGCACTAAAAATACATTCACAACCTAATCTGATACTATCTGAAATCTTTCCTAACTTTTAACATTTTTTTGTTTAAACCTCAACCATAACTTTCTATTTCGTCCCTTTCCTCATCTTAACCCAATCCTCACAAAAATAAATCAAAGCTGTGCACCGAAGCTTTCAATTAATTTGAAGAGTAAAATAAACAGATCTATAGCAGAATGATTAAATAATGATTAAAATAGAGAACTAACGAACAACACTAATTAACGAATAATTGACGAGTAAAGTCTGCGTAGTCGTAGGAATCGGCAATGGTTCTACCAGATTTATCAACATAGGGTTTCATTCGGGCTATACAGTAATCTGCTTGTTCTCTTGTTAGGTTCTGAAATAAATTATGATTAGAATATTATCAAAAGACATACATTAATTGTCTGCTATCATATAACATAATTACCTATTTTATTAAGATTTAGTCTAGTCAATTAGTCAATTATCAATTAGGCGTGGCATGTAAGTTTTCATTTTCATTCATTTCATTTCATCATCAAATTCATATTATAATAACGTTTGTTACATTTTAAGGTTGCATTACTTGAAAACAAATCTATATAGATAGAAGATGTGTGGGCAGGCATATAAAAATGAAATGGTCCAAATCTAATCTACTTACAGCATAAAGTTCTTGCGCTGTAATATATGGTTTTTCTCCAGATGTGAGAGCTCTGAAAGCCTGTTCCACTTCTGAACTGGACTGGACATTCTCCGTCTCGCGACTGATCATAAAAGCCATGTATTCCTGGAGCGACACATAGCCATCCCTGAAAAGAAAGTCATATTGGAGTTCTGTACATGATTGGACATTTATGCTTGGTTAAAACTCTCAATTATATGCAATAAGAACATAATGATATGATTAAGAATACATGATAATTCATTAGAAAGACCAATTAATCTAATAGTTTGCTTTATTTGACACAACAAAATAAGGAAACCCATCTTTAAGACCATTTCGCTTGGTTTTTTAGAGTTGATGTGAACACTTTTGTATGCGGTAAATGAAACATTTTTTTGCAAAAAGTGCTTTGATTAGAAATAATTTGGTACTGAATATGTCAGTTAGAATATTGTTAAATTTCTTTAAAATTCAATAGAATGCATGTAATTTCTAACCACTCAGATCACTCAGCTAGTTTCCTCCACTTAATATTCTCAAGACAAATTTTAAACATAGAATTAAGTTTATTATCTTATGATAATATTTGGTTTATAACAAGTGAATATTGCATGAGTTCACCCAGGCAGAGTATTCAGCATTCACTTTCTGTCAGTGATAAACTAATAGAATCTTACCTGTTAGGATCAACTAAATCTAATATAGCCTGGAACTCAGGATCTACTTGTCCCTCTTCAACCATCGGTAAATCATAACCCAGAGCTCGTAAACATGATTTAAACTCTTGATGATCTAATTTACCACTCTTATCTTTATCAAAATGTCTGAAATTAGATCATTCATATATTAAATATTGATACAGAAGACTACATTGTTTAAATGTGTTGATTGATAAGATGTATATGAACATAAAAAGAGTCAAACTGGCATTGATCTTATCTTAACCATTTATATCTAGGATAATAAAAAAAATTACTAATTCAAGGCCACAGACATATATGTGCCAACCAGGATTAGAATCCCTGACCACCATTTGTTTGCCTCTTACTAACTGTGCTATTTAGTCTAAGTAGTCTTAGTACATACTTGAACATCATACTGAATTCTCTTAGAGCATCCTCTGATACACCACTACGATTTCTAGCAGCTATCTGTTGTTCTAGGTTATGTTGCATTCTCATACACAGCTGGTCCAGTTGATCCCATTGTTGAGCTAATCCTACTGTACTGTGTTCAGTATATCTGTTATCTAAGATCAATCGTTCCTCCATGGAAGCTCCTAAATCTTCTATCTTCTTTAGATGACCTTTCTGTGCCCTGACTTCTGTTGCTTTCAGCTGTAAGAAAGTAATACAATATAAATCAACATTCATTCTATTCTTTAGATATATCCAAAACGACCATGTCTAAATGTCTAGATAGTAACAGGAAATACATGTACTGGATTCAGTTGTAAACATGAAATTCTTGAAATGGTTTGGACAAGAAAATTTTATATTTGACAAGGATAACATCTGAGGTTCTTGATAGTGGAATTTTTATTGTCTGGGTCCACTGTGAGGAACATGATAAATACCTTAGTTGCTTCTAATTGTTCTTCTAAAGTACCAGATCCTTCCATCATAGCAGATCTGAAATACATTGTATAGTAATATTATAATAACATTAACAATATACTATAATATAGGTATAGGTCAGGGCAATTGGGATCATAGTTAAAGATATTCGTTTAGAATTATCAGGATAATATTCTCAATATTTAGACAATAGGAAGGTTTGTTTTGATGAAATTATGAATGGAAGTAAAATTCATGCATGTTTTTAGTAATAGATGTATTAAGATGGACTAGGATTCACTTCAAAAACCAACACAAAACACAACACAATTTCTTTAACACCAACTCTGAAAGCTTTCAAGACATCAGTAGGCATTTTAAATCTAAACAAATTATACTGCAAGTATTTTAGTAAAACAAGGGGCATAATTCATGTAGTAATTGGCAAATAAGAAATTAGTATGCTCCTTGTCTAGCAACTAGCAGCAGTGGCAAATACAAATCTTTGTGAAGAATTCTGAAATTGAATGCTAGTAGAAACATACTTGCTTATCAATCATATCAAACTCTTTACAACTAAAGATTTAAACCTTATCAAAATAAACAATTTTTTGATAAAAAGATCCAAGTCTTCAGTAATGAGAAGAGTTTGTATAAATATCACTCACATATATAACTATTTTAACAATAACCTAGTGTATAGTAATATATTTTATAGAAGGTGTTTCCCAGCCTCCCCTTCCACAGCATAAACTAAAGCACAGGTATTTTAGTTCTATATTTTGTGTGGCCTTTGTAAGTTCCAAAGCCTGTATTCTTAAGGGTATGATTTCATTATGTTATGGAAGATGGGGCTCTAATTGGAAACACCCTATATATCAATCAGTGGAATGGTTGTACTAACTAATGAACCAAACCATGCTAAATAATAGAGAGTGTAATAACCCTGTTATTAACCACATCCTATAGAATAAAATATTCCATTAAATAATACATTTAAATATATGTAAATAATGTCAAACTTGTTTTAAAGAAGCAGTCAGAAGAACGCTTAACATTGGTCGCTTACTGAAGGTGGCTAGTTAATTGAGGGCTAAGCTGTTTGGTGATAGTTTAAGGTTGAAGGATATATCATGTAAAATTCTTTATTTTCTAAAAAATACTTGGGCATTTTGGGTGGCTACACGTTAACAGCCAGGACTAATCATCAATATATTTCTAAAACCCTTTTAAACCAAATCCAAAAAGTGTCTTGCTCAGAGAAATAAGTTTCCAAATCAACATGCCTTTCAGAGAATCCACATATGGCCAATATTGCTTGGTATATTAATTGCCTGAATCATTTTCTTTTATCACTAAACAACTAAAGAATGCATATAGCATCTAGACTTACCTTGTTTCTGTTAACCATCCATGGAAAGCATTAGCAGATTTAGCAAACTGCTGTCTCAGCTGATCATTTTCTTGTTGTCTTTGTTCTTCACGAGCCAAATCACCATCTCTTTCCTAGAAATAAATTCATTTTGTAATATTGTAGTCTTAAGACTCAAACCTGTATGAAGAGTTATCTCTCTTTCGAGAAGTGAACATCGAAAGTTGGTGATAAGAATTTCATTGGTTGGGTGGAAAACTCAGATCCCAATCAGAACAATTTATCAGCTGTGATGATATTACATTAATATTATTATGCTGTAAATGTATCTAATTCAATGGTTGATTGGGAAATTAGGGTTAAAATTTCGATAGAACCTAATGAAGGAGAGAAAGAAGTCAATAAATATAAGGTATAAAATCTGACTCAGGACTAATCTAAAGGATAGAGTTTTAGCCTGTAAGTTATATTTAACATCACAGAATTTATGCTGGTTAAAGGCTGTAATAAAAATCTACATCAAAACTATTATAATGCTACCTTAATGATCTTCTGTAGATTTTTCCAGGTATCCTCCAATGCTTCCATAGTAAACCAGGTATAAGGATTGGGTCCAACACGGAATTCTTTAATCTGTTTATCAAGAGCAGCAAGTTGGTTGAAATCAGCTTGAGCAGCACTCAATGAGGCTTTAAATTGGTCATGAGCTTCACGTAATGCCTGAAGTAGATAAAATACTGAATTAAAAATCAAAATGCTTCAGATATGAAATATAAAACTTCTGCCTTTTCTTTGATAAAATGAAATAAAATCAGTTTTCTGCACCTGATTGGGCAATGCTTTATGCAGTGTACAAATAGGGGATTTAGCTGCTCTTTTTATTTCAACCTATTGAGGTACCAATACAATCCTTGGTTTATCAAGAATTTGTAATTTGTACAATGTAACTTGTCTCAGGCATCAGGTCTTATAAAGAATTATCTTAACAGTTTACCTTAATTTCTTCAATAGAATTACATCGAACAGGATCAGTCAAATCTTCTTCAGCATTCTCAAACCAACTATTAAAAGCAGAGGCTTTCTTAGCGAAGGTAAGATACAGATCTTCTATTTGACGGTACTGATCTTGTAGTAACAGTAATTTCTGTTTTCTTGCCTCAGAATCCTGTAACAGTTTCTGCCACCTAAAATACGTAATGACAAAATATTAGCAAATCTAAAAAAAAAAATTAAATCTATGTTTGAATTTTAGAAATGAAATGGAATTTGTGTTGTTATAATTTTTGTAGCTAGAGATAATATCTACCAGTCATATCTACTGTGATGTCACACTGTGGCTTTAGTTGCTTCCCTTATAGTCAAGTCAAGTTGCTTGTCCTTGTTGTCGTGTGACAGATTATGGATCAGGGTGCTTAGAAGGACATTAAATGAATAAAGCATGGTTGAACTTACTCTAACATTTTATCTTACTTTTACCCCCCCTATAGAACACTAGTTCAAAACTGTAATAGCATACAGAGTATCATCAAGGGTTATTACCAAAATTTACAATGTCAAGCCCATAAAATGAAATTTTATACTTTAATGAACTCATACTAAACATTCACCACAATGAAGTAAATACTAACCTAGCCATAACATCATTGAAACGTTTTTCAATAGTAGGTGTTTGAGTATGTTTAGCTTGTACCAGTTGATCTTTAAGAGCTGTGATAGTCTGAATACCTTCTTTCTCGAACGCTGATAATCCAGCATCAAATGTCTCCTACAATAACAGAAAAATAATCATTTTACTCATTTTAATCATTTACTTTCTTTGAAGATTTGAGATGAATAATTTTAATTTAGCTTAATAAAAAAAATCTACGTGTTAAAATTAAAAAAAAAAAATGAGATTACGTACTTGCTTGGTGAGAAGAGTTTGTACTGAAGATAAATCTCGACCGAAATCGTCTGATCTTACTTGGGTCTCTTTATCAGCTGTAATAGATAATACAGAGGTTGTTATACTTTCAATACATACTAGTCTTTTAGTAGGAGTAGCTTTAACAATAAATAGCTTTAATATTTAAAGTTTAACAAAAAATACTAGTCAATACAGTCTTTTAAATTGAAGTTTTTTCTACAATTAATACCTATAGTGTTAAATGAAATTCCAATTCCAATCAAATCATTGGATTGGCTTTCTTTATTCACTAAGAAGTTAAGATAATACAATACGATGGAAGTAAAACTCACCAATCCAACTCTCTACTACATCAGTCTTCCAAATAAATTGTAAGAATGCTGAATTATCCACCAAATTAGCTTTACGTTTGCTGGCCACTTGATCTAGATTATTCAGATGTTCTTCTAAACCTCCAATCTTCTGTTTAATATTCTCAGCATTGTGGTTACCCTAAAATTACAACACGTTATCACTGATTCAAAACTCAGACCAATATATATCTTACATTAAAACTACAATTTCTGACCAAATATAGATATAAAACAGCAAGACATAATAATGCTTCCTTCTGATCTCATATTCTAGTTTTACTCTCTTCCAGTATTAATTTCATGCAGAGGAGACATTTCAATATGGTATAAACTTAAGATGTAATGTCCAACGTTCAAATTAGATTACATACCTCAACAATGAGTTTCTCTCCTTCTTTGTTGATTTCTACACAACGATCTCTGTGGACCTGGAAATCAGTTTCAAAAGCTTCATGTTTCTTTATCAAACCTTGAACGGCAGCCATTGTGTCACCAAAATCATCTCCAGATAGCAAATGTTGCTTCTCTGATATCCAGGCTTCTTCTTCTTCAACATTAGCACTAAACTGTTGGTAGGCATAGGACTGTTCTAATTTATGTCCCCTGTAGAAAGAATAGTAGTAATTTACATAACGGAACACATTTTATGGTAACCTATTCTGCTTCTTAGTTTAATTTACACAACATTTCAACAAATCATATTGTCATCATCAGGTGTCATATATTCCAGTTGAGAGGAGAGCAGACGGCACAGAGAATAAAGGTTGAAATTAAAATTAAACAATTACATTCCTTTCTTTGAACTTTCATGAAATAACAAACATAACACTGAGTGAAAATTTCCTCCTTATTTTGATGGTGATTTTGACCTCTGATGTCACATCAATGATCTTTGTCTTCTTCTCTCTAACCTTTTCTAAATCATATACTGAGGTACCTACCTATCTTGTGCTGAACTCTTTAATTCTTTCCAGTTTTTATCAAGTTGATCTAATCTAGCTCTGATATCACTGGCTCCAATATCTGAATCAGCTATTAACTGTTCTCCTGTCTCTTGTACTCCCTAAATACAATATACCATATAAAATAATTACAGCTGACGTTCAGATATTCAGATATGTAACATTTTCTTCACATTAATTAAGAGCATCAAAGCCCTTTTTTTTCCACCAAGCTATTAATATTAATATTTTTCACTATCAATAACAAATTAGCCTCATGCCAAACAATTCATCTTAATTGACAATTGATTAATTGAAAGTTCTGAAGTTTTAATTATGAATGTTATAACTAACCTGTATGGTAGGTTCATGAGTGACTAACTCAGCCTCTAGACGTTTATGTTTCTTTCTAAGATTCTGTACACCAGTTAAATCTCGACCATAATCTTCAGATCCAACCAATAATTTCTTCTCTCTGTAAATATAAATATTCATATAACTTAATTCATGCTTATGTAGATGGAAAGGTATTCTCAAGGTATTGCCGTGAGGACGGCTTTGACATGCTTAGTTCTGTCCAATTTTATGTTTTATGTCCTACTTTTTATCTACTAGTAAGTGTGTTCAACGAGGGAAAAGATTTCCAGGAAAACAGCATTAGCTACTCTTTGATTTCCAGCTACCAATGGATCTTTGACTTGCAAAATCAGTAGAAAATGGCCTTTTTCATGTCAGTCCTAGAAGAAAGTTTATACACAGGATAACCATATATACAGTACTTACTTAATCCAAGCTTCCTCATCATCAATATCTCGTAAGAACTGATGCATAGTGTTAGCTTCATTTAGAACTCCACGTCTTCTTACAGCAAATTCTCTAATACGATCATATCTTTCATTGATAGTCTGTTTTCTATCTGTTATATTCTCAGCATCCCATATACCAGCTTCTACAAACTGATCAGCCTGGGTATTCAAGTCTTTTATTCTATCCTATAATATTAAACACAAATCATAGCTTACATGTACAATGCACTACAGTAAAAAAACTTCTATATCCCCATTATCATCTTTGCAAGGTAAATAAGCAATGTTTTTGGTTCAATAAGTTTCTCCACAGTTCATCAGACACAGATATACCAAAGTCAAGGACAAGGTGCTACCTAAGATATTATTCACAATTTTTGCAGCTTAAGAGAGAGCCCAATGGCAAAAGAAATCTGAAACAAGACAACTAACCTCATGAGCAGTAATATCAGCTTCTAATAATTGATGTTTCTTCAATAAATTCTGAACTGAAGCTAAATCTTTACCATGATCTTCTGAGGCTAACATTTGTTCTACCTGAAAACCAAGCCAGATATATCAATAAAACTTTAATTCAATACCAATCAATTTCTTTCACTCTTCACACCATCAATGTTGTTGTCAATTTTTCTGTGTAAACGTCAGTTTTAAGTCATTTTAGAAAATTGTTCGATAGTCGATACTTATTTACACCAATAAGGCTCATATAATTGCACAATATGAATAAAATGTAGTCAACATCTAAACGAATGAACCGTCTTTACAAATGTGAATATATTTGCGGAATTCAAAATGAAATAAGATTTCAACTTTCAAGGAAGAAATATCTTACCTCTCCTAGCCAGAATTCAATATCTTTAACACCAGCATTATAAGTCTGTTGTTTATTAGCTTCTTTCAGTTTTTCACCTTTCTCTGTTGTCTTGGAAACGAGATCTTCCCACTGTGTAGCTAGACTTTCCAATCTGTTCTGTACAGCGTCTTCTGAACCTGCACACTGTTTATGATCAATTAAATCTAGAAAAGAAATACAAACATAATAAATAAACAGATTAAACAAACTGAACATGTCTTACCTAAATTATTTAATAAATTCATTGAGACAGTATTTTGAATTCAAATATAAAAACTTTCGCACTCCTTTTTATTGTTCAGCTAAGTTGAATTTGATTGGTGAGTTCTGAACAAGTTCAGTTTGTTTCAATTCTTGGCATCAATTGAACGATAGAGAACCAAATACAGTGTATATCTTGTTTCATATTTTGAATTCTGTCATTCATGTGGTAACCATTCTAAACCCAAGATGTTTTATCTAACTTTAGGTTGATTTTATGGAGTGCAAACAAGTAGAATTCTACAAATGAGTGCCACACTTAGTTAAATGGTAAATATATAACAATAATAAGATAACTAACTCTGTCCAGTTCCCAGTAAGGATTGTAATCTTTCACTATTAGCAGCTAATTCAGCTTCAAAAGCTTGATGTTTCTGATGTTTACTCTAAAAGATACAATAAATAATTGTTCCTAATATATTCAAACTCTTTAAAAGAATTGGAGCTGGTCATTCTGATTTCAGAAAATGTAATCTTATCTCTGAAAATATGTAATCAACAGCACAATCCAAGATAAAAGCAGATTCTGGGTGCATTCAACTTACATGATCGCAAAAAAAAAATCCTTGGACGTTGTTTCAAAAGTCAAGCATTCACCTCCATTAAGGTACTACCTGTGTAGAATATGTACCAACCTGAATATTGGTAGGATCTTTATAAGATTCATCACTAGCTATCTGTACTTTCTCTTGTAACCAGTTCTCCATCTCATCAGCATCACGAGAGAATTGTTGTAGAGTCTGAGCTTCACCAAGTTTAGATCGGTTATCAATCAGATCATCCTTCAGTTTAGACCATCTACAATATATAATTCAATAAATATACTGAAATACTCTTTGAGTATTAACCCCACCCATCAAGTTGTACAAGTTGAAAACAAATTAGAATTACAATCTGATTACCATCTACTTTTAATGTTCAATTACCTTGCACAAAAGTTTAATATTAGGTTCTGAACTGTATGTATTAATTCAATTGTGGACCGTAGTGACATTCAGTCAAACAGTTTAATATTTAATGATATAAGTTATAATATATTTCAGCATATTTTAAGGAATGTCTATAAAGAACTGTTAATGTCATCTTATAAATATCATATAAATATACAGACCTGTCTAAAACTTGATCTCTCTTCAAATTTACAGCATCAGCATCATAATGTTCAGAATGTACCAACTGTTCAGCAAACTCCTGTAGAGAATTAATCTTCTCTTCTTGTGAATTGATAGCTCTATCAAAATCTTCATGTTTCTTGATCAGGGTCTCTACATTATCTCCATCTACTGTATCACCAGCCAGGAAAGCTTCACGAGCAGCCATCCAGGATTCAGCCTGTTCACAATCACGATAGAACAACTGTAGTTCGAAACATTGATCCAACTTCTTACGACGAGAAATCCAGGCTCTAGAATAAATCAATATTGAGTTATAACAAGTCATGATAAACATGATATAAATGTTAAATTGTAAGATTCATGCATTGAAATAATTCATAAAGACAAGATGTTATACCATATAATTATAATAATATAATAAAAATTCCAAGGACATGGTCCTGTCTAACATTCAACACATGATATTAACAACAAAACTGAAAGAAAAATAATACTCTGAATAGCTAAGATAGTCAACACAAACACAAAATCAGTTCTCAAATGTAGTGAAATTGCCCTCAAAGTGGCGGATACTTACTGTTCCAATTCTTCTCTAGCCTTAGCTAATTCTTCTAATTTATTCTGAACATCATCACTAGCATAGTGCTGATTCTGTAACAGTTGCTGGCCGAGAAGTTCGAAAGCTTGGAACGTACCAGCTCGGGCATCAATCTCTGTCCGATGTTCCTAAAATAGGTTACAAAGGTCAAGGTTACAAAAGGTCAGATGGTCGCTAAGAAGGTAATAAATTTGGAAAGTTCTGATAAGGATTAAAAGTAAACAGAATTTTCAAGATGTGGTTATTCATTGATTTTTATATCATCTCGTGACTTTTGATTTCAATTGCGCCAAAAAGACATTTAATATTTTTTTGTTTGATGATATTAGTATGAAAGCTATTATATTATAATAACTGCCAAAAATAATAATAATCCAAATATCACACACTGAAAATTCTGTTTACTAATATATCAAATGAACTGTGCCAAAAGGAAAAGTATTGAAAAGAACAAAAGATCCAGAAAAATAAATTTAAATAAATGAAAAAAGTGAAAATGTTTCATTGAAGTGGAAAAATTGTGCATGGCAAAAAAGAAAAGTTTGAAATAAAAAGTATTTTTTCAAAAATCATCCAAGATGCTTTGTAATTTTCATGCCTTTTCAAAATGGTGGAGAAATTTTTCATGCATGTTAGGATCAACATAACTGATTTGATAACAGAAATTGAAGATTGAAATGAATAGGACTGTCCTTATGTGCTACTTTATGGTAAAGGGGCCTTATTCTGGAAAACTTAACTTTAGATGATTTTAATGTTGAAATCATCTGATTGATAAATCATTAAAATTGATCTTAATTATCCAATCAAATAACTGTATTCCACAAAACCAAGATTTGATCTTATTTATCAAGAATAAGGACCCAGATAGATATCACTGCCAATAGGCAAGTAGAATGAATAATTGGATATTAGCCAAAGGACAAGTTCAACTTGAAGAGCACTTCATCAAAAGAAGTGGAAGAGTATCAATGGTATGGTGTTCTAAGTCTGATCTGAAGAAAATGTCCTGTTGGGTGAATGAGAGATGGGGGGGACTTTATTGTTGTTGCTTACTAAAGGTGGTTGCATGAACAGGATTCACTGTACATGTAGATGGGTAATTTTCAATGCGACTTATTCCACTTCTATACTGTTTGATTTGGGGAAGAATTGAAACAGCCTGTTCATTGAGAACTCTTCAATAGAGCGCTACTCAAATGAATAGTATAGTCAGGCTATAGTAAAACTATTGAAATGGGATCAGATCATGCTATTTTCTCTTTCTATCATGCTCAAGTTATCTCCTACTCAGTTCTCAACACTAAACTAGAAATATTAATACAGTATAAATATCTGAAATAAATCGTGTATTATTATCAAACAATCAGTTATTACTGGGTCTATCTTGTTAATTTGGGGGAAATTTCAGTCACATATTCTGTATTCTATATCAAAAACCGTGTTTCAGGGCAAAAATTTACAAACTTCTAACAGATTTTAGATCTCCAATAGTTTCTTATATTGGGAAGTTTTTTTTTTTAAATGAAACATTTGGTTCGATCCAAAGTCTCTACATTTGATTATAGAATACAGTTTCAATCAGGCAGCTAAAATGGGGAAGAACTCGTCAATCGGTTGTCATGACAACGTGCAAACTACCTCTTCCTCCTCCTCATCAGTAAGGGAGGTAATGCCATAATGGCTGACAATTTCGGAACTAAACATCTGGAAATTAACAGAAATAAAATATACAGGGGGGGTCAAATAAATACACAGGTACAATTTCTGAAAGAAATCAGTGATTTTCAAAGGAAAAGAGTGATTTTGTGTTTAGGTAAGAAAATATATGTGAATTTAAATAGAAATCATAAGAAAAAAAGAAACATATAGAAGTGAGATGTAAAATGTGAATTAAAATGGTGAATTTCCTGAATAGTAGAGAGGGAGAGAGAGAGGTGTGTGCTTAAACATTAAACAAAATAAACTTAGTAATTAATTAACATTTTTATACACATTTTTACACATTAAGCCAGCTGACTTGTAAGGTTGATTTGTAGGCGTTTTCAATAAATTTTCAATGTCCTATCAGAGATGTGAACATTCCTTTAGCTATGACTTTGAAGAAATAACTGGAGTTATAAATCCAATGTAAGAGTATATTACCTGATGGCGTTCCAATAATGCCTCTGCTCCTGTTACGTCTTTAGCTAATTCATCTGAGGAAACTAGAGCCATCATACTGTTAATCCATGATGTAAGATCTCTGTAATATATATATATATATATACTGTATGTGTGATTAATGTATTAAAAGAACATTTGATATAGGAGGTACACAACATATCCTTTAATTTTAATTAGTTAGATAAAGTAAATTTCTCTAAATCTGGCGTGTATATCTTGAAGAAATAAAATGTTGAAAATAAAAGTTGGCTAAACTGATATAATTTTTTATCACTTATACATGCCATTTCACAGATATATACTAACACTTCAGACCAACTTACCTGTAATCACTAAGGAATCTCTGTAAATCTAAAGCATCTAATAATTTAGCTTTACGATTATCAGCTTTAGCTGTCAGGTTATTCCATTGTTCATTGATCTCAGTTTGATGTTCATAGATAGTTTCAGCTTGATCAGGGTGGGTCTGCATTAATCTCTTAGACATTTCATCTAATTCAATAACCTAGAATACACACATTGTTTAAATAAAGCACCAATATGACTGTAAATAATCAACTTACAATTTTCAAATATTAGAAAAATATTAAAAAACCTAAAAGTTCTCCATATCCAAAAATCCAAAAGCTTCCAGAATGCACGGTTGACAACCAAGAGGTCTAGCCAAGTAAGGATCCTCGTGAACATTAGTTGCAATCCCAAAATTTCTATAACAAAGAAACAATCCCTACCTTTTCACCTAGAGCAGCAAGATCTCTCTCCATGGCATCGTGTTTCCTCTGTAAGGCCTGGACACTGGCTAAATCATGTCCATAATTATCATTATTTAATGCTTGATCTTTCTCATTGATCCAATCTTTAGTTTCATCAACTTCTCTATGGTATCTCTGTACTTCAAAAGCACTACCTAGTGTCTGAGCTCGTTCAGCTGATACTTGCTGTAAGGTCACCCATCTTTGATTCAATTGCTGAAAACAAAACAATCAAACTTTAAACCATGTTCAACAAAATAGGAGAAATCCTTGTATATAACCTTTTTGCAAATAGAGTCCAACTTTCATAATTTTCCCTCTAACATTAAGAATTTAGATTGTAAAAATAAAATCCGCAGTAAATTGGTGCAAACTTAAACATCAATAGAAAGTAATAGTAAACTTACAGTAATCTGTTCTCTGATCTTTTCAGCAGCTTCTGTTTGTCCCATAGCAGTTAATCTATCAGCTATAGAGTTTAATTCTTCTAATCTAGCTTCATTAGCTTTCAGGTCCTGTAAGTAATATATTTAAACATCTTTAATGAAGGCTTTTTTCTTTCTTTTTAAGCAATTAATCCATAGAAAACATGTAAGGAGTATATTCAGTATGTCAAAGTATCTTTAACACTGTCACAGATGAAAACCGTCAGATAAGCTAGCAAGTTGCTCTCTCCTGTCCCATCGTAACCGTTGAGATAATGAATCAAAGAAATCTGAACCACATACCTTCTGGAAGTCATTGTATTTCTTCTGCATTTCTTCAACTTGTTCCAAATCTTCACCGACCTCACCACCAATCATACTGTTTTCTTTCTCTGTTATCCAGGCAGCTAGTTCAGCTGCAGCACGTACTAGTTGATAGGCTTTACTAGATTCACCTAGCTTATCTCTTCTCTGGTTAC
Source organism: Lottia gigantea (assembly GCF_000327385.1). NCBI lineage: Eukaryota > Metazoa > Mollusca > Gastropoda > Lottiidae > Lottia > Lottia gigantea. The sequence goes on along the minus strand of NW_008708777.1, from coordinate 69,084 downwards.
CCAGGTCTAGTAAGTTGGCGTACCTATAATTCACAAAAAATGTAACGTTTCTTATTTTACGTTACTTATGAATTTGAAATTTGAAGAGCATTTTTGTCATCTGTACAGAAATTAAACTATTAATCATGTATTCTGTTCTGTCATATTTTTGAAGAATATTTTTTTTTTTAGCTGCCTTCTGAATTGGTTTTATTCTAAAGAAATAAATCACTATAGTTTTTGCTATTTGTAAAGCAAAGGACATATGTATTTGCTCTGCATCAAAACAGTTGTTGAATTATGAATGCGAAAGAAACTTACTGTGTTTCTATTTGGTTTTGTCTAACAGAAATAGTAAATTCATCCATAAGATTGTTTCTGCTAGCAGACAGACTAGGATCCAGTTTTTTAACATAAGCTGCTGGTACAAATCCTTGTCTATCATTGACTTCTACCTTCCACCAATCCTACAACATCAATTATCTAACAATTAAAACTTTATCATGCAACATATTAATTATCTATAATATTTTGATAGAATTTTGATGAATTTCATCTCCTAATTCCTCATAGGCTAATGAAGAGAAGCAACTCTGCAGCAAATTTGCAGACAGACAGACATTAAAAGATTATTGTATTTAATTCTACTGTTCCTACACAGTTTTCTTGTCAATCACTTTAACCTGAATCAAACCGAAGGTACTATCTTATCATCCATTAGGTCCACAAGAATGTAGTGTGTGCCATGTTTGCTGAGTTTCAGCATTAAACATTGATTGAATTATCTTTACCTTATTGACACTGTTAAGAAGAGTTAGAACATCTCCCTTCTTCATAGAAACTTCTCTAGGTGACTTCTCAACATAATCATACAGAGCTACCACCTTCTCTGTACCAATATCATCTATTACTGGGGCTTCTTGTTGCTGTAATAAAAAAAGTAAATTCTCTTAGTGCAAATATTTAGTCTAATAAGGTACTTCTTAACAAGCACACACATTAAATATAATATTTAGGGCTGAATCTTAGTTTAATGTAAATAATAACACTTATAATAATACATTAGAGAAACTTCATGTAATCATCTAGCTCTAATAAAGTATTTCCAAATAAGCACAAAAATTTCTTACCATCTTTAGAAATGAAATGAAAAATGAAATGGAGTTTTAACGATCTTTAGAGCTCGATGTTCAATTGATCATAAACAGTGGCAGAAATACATGTAAGCAATAAAAACATATTATAACACTACTTACTTTACAAGATGAAGCCTGTTCTCTCAAACCTTCAATAACACTTCTATAAGCTTCTAAATCTGACATGAAAGCTTCATGTTTCTTCAATAAAGCCTAAAAATATAAAATATAATTATAAATGGCGACGTATTTAACTATCATAATTACTAAATAACAGTTTTGTTGAAGTAAAATATATAACACAGAGCTCACTCATAAAAATCTGTTCAATTTCAATAGACCAATTATTTGATTTCACTGTTGATGTGGGATTGATCCAAATCATGGACCTAAATTTCAAGGCAGTCAGTCTTTAATAGCAGGCATCTTACCTCAGAAGAATCTTCATCTTTACCATAATCAGTATTAGCAGCAATTGGTTCCTTTTCTTTCATCCATGACTCGGCTTCATTAGCATCAGCAAAATATTGTTGAGCTTGTAGAGAATCTTCTAAATCTTGTTTTCTTTGAAGAGATTTATCCTGTAATTATATAGAAATATATTTGTTATTGTCAGGACTAGAAAATACTTCCAATTGTAAATATACTACATAGTGGTATTCTATGAATTATTAGATCAGACGGTCAAGTAGACGCCACAGAATTCTCAAAGCAATTTTCTTATATAAAATGATAAAAAATCTGAAAATGGCCAAAAAAGGGTCATGTATCCAAATGAATGTACAAAAAAATAGCGAAAAGTGAAGAAATCTACACATACCTTTAGTTGTTGCCATCTCTCATTCAGCTGTTCAACACTTTCATCTATGTTTTTAGAGGCAAAGTGACCCTCTTTAATCATAGCTTGACCATGTTGGCAGACATTATTAATTCTAGGTTCATGACCAGCTATTTCAGCTTGTAGAGCTTGATGTTTCTTCATTAGATTCTGAACACCAATAAGATCTCGTCCTGAAATATATTTAACATCAGCGCTTAGAGTAATTTTTATTAGATAAGCGCTTTATAAATGCTTTGTAATCAATAAATAAATAAAAAACATCACTAGTTAATTTTATCAAATACAACCAGGGTTGTAGCCACAGTGATCCATGCCAGTTGCCAGTAGCCAGTATTCAACTTAACAAACAGCATTTATATGAAAATAAAAGTTCACCTACTGGAACAAAACGTTATGTATAACTATTGAAACACGCAAGATTTTAACACATTTTACTTGTGTGTTCATTTAACCCATTACTCCAGGCATGAATTCTCTTTAATTCCAGTCCAGTATAAATAAAGAAGATAGAGTTACCTCTATTAGTAGAAGCAGCAATGGGTTCCTTTTCCCTAATCCAGTCTTCTTCATCAGCTATATCACGTTGAAATTGTTGTAATCTTTTAGCATCATCTAATTTCTTCTGTCTGTCTACCATGGGAGCCTAAAATAACATTTAATTATTGGTATTACTGATAATGTTGGCACACAGTATGATAGAGTATAGAGTATATACTATTAAGTATAGAATTGTAACTTTAATTTGATCACTACAATATTTACTACAGCATACTACCCTATCTACCAACATAGGTACCCTTTTTCTATTTTATTCATTCTATAAATATCCTGCGTCAACATACCTTAATTTTCTGGTATCTTTCCACCAGTTGTACTTTCTTAGCCACAATAGTATCAGAATCAAAATGATCCTCATCTTTAAAAGCATTAGCCATATGAGATAGAGATTCAATTCGGTCCTGAAATACAACACAATAATTCAATTTTAAATCAATATCCATGAAGATCATTTGCAAGTCATTACAAGTTAAGAAGGATTTTGCTCTTTGAGATAACATTGCAGAAACATTTTTTGTAGATTTTTAATGTATTCTCAATGAAAATGTAAACTAATACTGAATTAATATATATATATATACAATATCATAAAATATTTTTACTGTTAAAATAGAACTCAAAACAAGAATGGTTTCTGTATACAATATATATAGTTCACTGCAAAAAAACAATTTTCACCCAAATTCAGCTCTATTGTTTCAAATTTTAAATTCCTAGCAATTTATTTAGTATAACGGGTAAATTTATCACAGATAAAGTACCTGATAAACATATAGTGTAGCCATATACAATCATAAACTAATTTAAACTGATGATTTTGATAAAAGAATATAATACCTGATGGGCCTGTACATCAGCCTCTATTAATTGATGTTTCTTCTGTAAATTCTGTACACTGGTTAAATCCTGTAACAATACAATAATTAATCAATTAGATGATCCTAGTAACTATTCTTTACAACTAGTATAAACTTGACTAATATCTATTATCATATTGAATTGAAATCAGTGTATTATAGTACATATAGTGCTTGAGTGCTGGTTTAAATTATAGTTTATCATATCTTGATTGACAATCTTAACATTGGCAAACTTTACAATGGCAAACTAGATTTCATTATTTTATACAAGGCAATTTTATACGGAATTCACTTTTCTAGTTGTCAACAGATATATAAATGTACTGTGAATAAATAAGAACTCTTGACAGTTATTTGATGTATCATTCATTGTTCTTATATCCTAATGAAGAATTTTCAGGTTTTGGATAATGGATAAAATATATTTGATCACTTATACCATGTATGGCTTTATTTGTGACCTTGGCCATTGATTCACTGAGTCCTTTTATAAACTTCTTTCCTCTTAATGCTTTGTGCATATTTCTGATCTGATATAAGTTGCAAGTTTTGCCAACTAGACATGATAAACTATAAGACAATGAAATGAGTTGGTCCGTTCCTCTGTCTACTGTATGAATGATATCCATGCTATGCCTTCATATACTCTCTAACAACAATGCTCAACAACAAAACATCAACGATTATAGCTGGTCAACAATATATATACACATCCAAAGATATTCAAATCAACAACAGCTGACTGCTTTTTGGTGTAGAATTAACGGCAAGTGCATTTATATCACTTATCATTCTACCTCAAAAAAGTGAAAATAAGTTCTGTTTGTTTGAAATATTCTGAGATGTGCAGATATATTGTTTCCTGATATTTTACAGCTTTCCCCATAACAAAATTTGTCTCACTGTTACAAATTTTATTCCTTCAACTATTTATTGTATTAGTAATTTCTACTGTAAGACCTCTATTGTAATTCAACTAGCTTTTTATACTAATTCTCAAAGACTATCGGAAGCATTGGTCTACTTTAAGCTATATCTATGTTTACTGCCTACTAGACACTTAGAAAGAACATCTTAAACCATCTTATAGCTCTGAGGTTTTCAACATATATTAGCCTTGCTTTCATAATTACAAATCATTTAGATGTAACTTGAAATTTGAAATCTACATCAACCTAAAATCTTACATAAAAACATAATAAACAACTGTCTTTACAAGCAGCCAACTAAGATAAAAAATATAGAAATAGAAAATATCAAAATAGAACTAAATGAATATTTGAATAATTTTGAATGAAACATGCAATTCTCAACTTGAAACTTAATAAAACATTCAGTTTAGGGCTGGTAAATACTGTTTATGATACAATATTACCAGGAAAAGTGTACTTTGATTACTAACAAATTCTTATCAGTGGAACACACAGTCTGCCAAATTTGTGCTGAACAATTTGCAAGGTAAGTTGTTTACATGGAAAATATTTTGAGATTTGAAAAAAATTGAAATGGTGAAATAAGGAATCTAAAATAACATATGTAATTACGTCACAGGATTCAATGTTACCAGCCCAAACTGAATGATTAAACAGTTGAATCTAAAGTCACTAGTAACTCACATATTTTGAAAGCTTCAGAAGAAAAAAATAAAATATTAAAAAGATTTTGAGGTGTAAAATGAAGGATAGACTAGAACACAGTAGAAAGATAAACTAAGTGTATAACAGGACAAAACAAATGTTAGCAGAAATTTCTTGGTTAACTACAGAATTTCATGGTTTTGCTGGATTTAAATTTCATGTTACTTGATTTCTAGAAATTGTTAGAAACATAAATTTATCAGTGACTCAGAGAGAGCATAGAGGGTGAAAGAAATTTAAAATCTATAAAATGGCGAGTTACCTTTCCGAAATCTTCTGAACCTATTTGACCTTCAATATCTCTTAACCATGAATCAACATCTTCAACATTTCGGTTAAAATTCTGTTGATTTCTGGCTTGTTTCAACTTGTTACCTGAAATTTTGTTTAGATATTATATAAATAAATTCTAATGGTATTTTACTCATTAGTAATTCCGTCAGAGACACTTTAAGCATCATTCAACACCATTCAAATTTACAGACAGGCATCTTGAAATTCCACTACAAAAACACGTAGCTATCACAAAGTTGTCAGGAATTATTAACATCTTTATAATAACAACAATGTATTAAACATATCTATAATATTAGGAATGCAAATGGCTCCAGTGCCCATAAAAAAGATAGAAAACCTCATTAAATCAACCTTTGTTGTAAGGACATTATAACATTCTATTTTCTATTAAAATTTCATGTTTTATGACACTATGTTTCTGTACCTTTTTTCTCTGTTTGTTGAAGAAGTGTATTCCACAATCGTTCTATCTCTTCAACTCGTTCAGTTATTTGTCGTTTGGCGAAATGATCGTTATCTATGAGTTCTTGTCCTGTAGTCTTGATAGTACTAATACGATTCTTGTTAGCATCTAATTCAGACTCAAAATTCTGGTGTTTCTGTAACTTGGTGGTAAGATTGGTAGGATCCTGTAAGAGTAAATCAGGTATAAGATTAACATGTATGTGTAGATAAAGCTATATGAAACAACAATCAATGGTTAAAGTTTTATACAATGTTTCAACTATCATTCTCAGGTAGATGTACTTACAATTGCTAAATGCCATTTTAAGACCACAGAATAACACATTGATAAACTGGTACTTTTCCTAACACAAACAAGAGCAATTCATTCTGTTTTTTACAGAATAGTAATTGAAAGTGAAATTCATTTAAGCAAGATTTACATTGTTTTCAACACCATTTTAAATTGCTCAATACAGTGGACTGTTGGTGCATGTTTTGAATGGATTCCATCTGCTCAAATTGTTGACAATTCATTGTTGTCAATATTGATAATATGACTGTTATTTTTCTCTTAAATATGGCAGCATGGCAACACTATTTTTTCCATTTATTATCACAGTATCTATCAGATTGCTAACATTTCACTTACCAAGTAACTTTCATCTGAGGCAGTTTTAAGTTTTTCATTGATCCAGCCTTTAGTTTCATCACAATCACGTTCAAAGATGTGCCATTGTAGAGAAGCTTCCAGTTGATGTCTTCTCTTCGTAGCTCTCTCGTGTAATAATGATCTTCTCTGTAACAACTGTAATAAATTTATAAATATTAAGTTTAATCAAAGATAATACAGAACAGAAAATTTAACTTTTCTACTGGAAAAGAACACAGAACGCTTTTAGATGGCCCATTGGATCCATTCATTTGTTTGATAGTCTTGTTTGTCTGAGTGTTAAATATTTTTTCAAGATATTATGTAGTGTGGTTCTCCTGTATTTACCATTATACATCTATCTGAATACATACTACATGTAAGTTATACACCAGAATGTTAATCTTACCTGATTACGTCTAGCATCTACATCATCAGCAGAATAATGTTCACTTTCTATCAGCTTAGTAGCAAACTCATCTAGTCCCTAGAAAATAACAATAATAATAATCATTAACCCTATAGATTCATCAAGTTTAAAAAACTATTAAAAATACACATTTTATATCATTCTACACATTCATATTTCTTTCTGTATTGAAAGAGCCAACTTCCTCAGTAAGCGCTATCTTTTTACCCTCTGATCTGTGTGATATCATAATATTCTCAATGCATCGGACACAAACCTTAATCTTCTCTTCTTGAGCAGCCAGAGATTTCTCAAAATCATTATGTTTCTTGATCAGAGCCTCTACACTGTCTAATGAATCACCTAAATCTTCATTAGCAAGGAATGCCTGGAAAAAATAAACATAAGCGTCTGAATTATTTAATTGAAACAATTTGTCAACAAATTAGAAAAAAACAAAAGATATTTAAGATTCTGGGATAAAAACATAGTGAAACTAGTCTACATAATAATAATGATAACTTTATTGGTCACTAATTCATGAGTCGAATCTTCCTTGGAGTCGAAGGATCAAATGTAAACATTTGATTTATGTACCGGTATAGTAAATAATCAAAACCTGGAACCAAGCTAATCTAGTCTACTCACTTCTTGTTTTGTCATCCAGGCATCAGCTTGTTCTGTATCTCTAATATATAGTTGTAAATCCATACATTGTTCATACAAAATACGTCTTTCTTCCCATAATTCCATTAGAGTCTTCTTCTCTGTGGCCAGAGTTTGTAACTAGAAATAACATAACAAACATTAGTGAATTAATTACATAAAACATTTATAAAAACAAATCAAGTCAAATAATTTTTACATGAATTTAACGTGCCAAATATAAGACAAATATAAGTATAAAAATCCTTACATGACATTGGAACTACTCTTAAACTGATCTCAAACCACTTCAGTGTCAAAAAACCCCAATACCCCAGTTCAATATAGAATGAATAACTTACCTTTTCTCTGGCCTCATCTGCAGCATAATGATTAGATTCAACCAATCTTTGACCAGCTTCAGCTGTAGATTTAAAACTATCTTCACGAGCATCAATTTCTCCCTTTAAAATATATATATAAACAGACTTGAATATCCAATTTTAAGAAATCAAAACCAAAGAGAGGAATCTCATTGATATATTTTACATTCATAACTTCCTTAAGTGGCATTCAGTAATTGGGTGATAAATAACTGGACACAATGTTATGAATATGAATTACTTTAATAAATAATAAATTGCGGTGTTTTGACAAAGGTACTTTCGTCTTTATCAAGCATTAATAATATAATTCTATATACTACTTAAATATATTATTTATAGTTATAGTGGTCAACACAAATAGATGATATTGAACTTCACGATTAGTAAAACAAGTATGAAATGATATATACAATATCAGAATACTTAAAAAACCATAACTTACCTTGTGTTCTTGGTGTCTCTCTAACAAAGCTTCTGCTCCAGCTACATCCTTAGCCAACTCATCAGCAGATATAATAGCTTTCATATCATGTATCCATGACACCAGATCTCGGAAATCAGCCAAGAAACGATGTAGATTGTAGGAATCATCTAGTCTGTTTTTACGATCAAATCCCTGCAAAATAACAAATTACATTTGAAGTTTCCATTGAAATGTTGTTTTAAGTCAAACTATTTTGTACTTGATTGGGCTAATACAGGCAGGAAATGCCATGCAGTATAAAATGAGGGAAATTTTACCAGGACAGCAGTATTAGCTCATTAGCCTACTCTTTTTCATTTTTATAGATCAATGAGATCAGGCCTCAATTTTACATCATAAACAGCTTGCATGTCCAACATGCTTTTAGCCAAAAATTATAAAAAAGTACCCAATCAAATTCAGAAAATAATCTAAAAGTAACACTGACCTTAGATTTAAGTTTAGCCCAGTTACTGTCAATTTCTTCCTGTTTGTTTTTAATTTGTGAAGATTGTTCAGGGTGTGTTTCTACAAGACGTTTAGACTCTGATCCCAATACAGTTACTTTCTCTTCCAGAGCAGCTAGATCACGTTCTACACCTTCATGTTTACGTTGTAGAGCCTGAACACTAGCTAGATCTCGACCATAATCATCAGATGATAGTACTGTATCTTTCTCTTGAATCCAGGCAATCGTCTCATCAGCATCTCTATAAGAAAAATAAACACAAAACATTTTAAGTTTAACAATAATTACTGCTTTATATATCAATGATAAATTTCAACATTGGTTCATTCATCAAGCTAATGGTAACATTACATCACTAACAATTTGAGTAAATATAAAGTACCTACAGAAACAAAGAATCACATAACAATTCACTAGTAAAAGTATAGATTTAGACCCCTACCTGTTAAATCTCTGTATTTCATGGGCACCAAATAATCTCTCCTGTCTAGTCAAAGATTGAGATTTCAGTCTCTGCCAAGCTTCATTTACTTCCTGGAAATACAAGAATTGTTCATTAAAAAAGAAGTGAAAAACTTTATACAAATGTATATTAATGTTAGATCAACAATGTACTAATGCAACACTTTATAGTAACTTATTTTGATATCAAGAAACTACTACTACAAAATATAATTAATTCAAAGTCAACAATAAAATTCAATCATGTATATTTGCTTTCTGGTAATTTAATTTTAGAATTTGAAATCAACATCACCTCTATTATAAGAGTTATAAGTATATTTATACCTGTTGTCTGGCTCTAATAGTCTCTTCATCAGGATGTTCTTCTACTAACAGTTGTTCAGCGAGCTTGTTGACTTCTGTTACTTTATCTTCATGGTTAGATAAATCCTTCAAATTAAAAGCAATGTTATAGAGAAATCTGATACTAAGCATAGTTATAGCCCACAAAGTGATAAAATCATTAAAGGAGACATGAAGTCAGTCTGCTATTTTGAACCATTCAAGATAGAAATAAAATACAACTCAACCTTAGTTTCAATCAACTGGTTCCAACTAAAATAACATCTTAATCCATGTCATAATTAACAATACATTTCACATCCTCTTGTTCAGACAGAAGATAACTTACCTTTTGGAACTCATCAAACTTCTTCTGTAAGACTTCAACATGTTCCAAATCAATTCCAAACTCTTCAGATGATACAAATGCTTCCTGAAATTCAAAATATATATTGAAAGTATTTTTTTTGCAATCAAAAAATTGTTATGAGATTTTTATATGGAGTAATCTGACTAAGAGTATCTTTGATCCATTAGTTGTTTCTGGACTTGATTTCAATTCTTGTGACTTTTGAAACGGTTGTGTTTAAACTTCTCATTTGTTACACCATTACGTTTCCATAGGAGTAACAGAAACAGATAAAATAATTCATCTCCATTAAATGAATGTTTTGTGTCACATTTGTAACTTCCTTAAATTGTCATGGAGGTCTGTATCATACCATGGTCCAATGGAACAAGTAACAAATGTTATTTACCTTATCATGAATCCAGAACATAACCTCATCACATTCTCTAGTGAACTGAACCAGACGTAAAGCTTGTTTTAACTTAGTACCTTTATCATTCAACTTGGATATTAACAGCTTCCATAATCTCCATAGTTCATCTAGTCTTTCCTACAAACAACAATGACCAATAATAATCATATTATGAGAAATGAAAATAAAATAGAGGTTCATGAATAACAATATTGAAACAAAAATAAAAATGAAAAATGAATGGAGTACCACATTCTATGTTTCTGCACCTAAACAGGCTGTAAAAGACAGGGCAAAGCCATGAGTGTAATAACAGAAAACTTCCACAGCCTGTACGTAGAGCATGAGATCTTGGTTGATTAACCCATTAAAACAAGAGGTTACATTTTCAAGAAGATATAAATAATCTTTCACACATAATTCAAAACAAGATAGACTACCCACCTTAATAACTTGTGAAGCAAAATGCTGTTGGTTGATCATTTCATTTCCAGTTTGGTCTAGGATCTCTATAGCATTAGCATGAGCGGCTACTTCTGCCTCGAAAGCTTGATGCTTCTGTATTTTGGCCTGCAATAATTCAACATTTTGTAATATTCAAATGAGAAAAATTTATGAAGAAAGTGTGATGTGTGGTTGTCTCATATCAAACATAGAATTTATGTCAGTTTCATACTTAACTAAAACTTTTCTCCCCGTGTTCAAAATTTACTAGGTTTTGGACATTTTTTAAAGGAAGGAGTAGAGAGGGTAATTCTTAATTTTTTGTACATGAGCTATATTTCCAATTATTCATTGCAACAATGATATATACCATATAAAAGATTACATTACTAAATAAAGATTATGTAAAAGGAATTGAGAATTCCCTCATTTCCAGTACACGTGAAGACCATCGGAAGATATATCCATCAAACTAATGAAGTATGTATAAATCAATAGAGATCACCCTGCTATTTTCTAGTCAGTATTCTACAGTCTAGTCTGCTACTGCTAGTAATTCCACATTAACCTTCATATCATGTTAACCTGACCTGATCATATTCCTTTCAAATATCTTAAGAGCCTAGACACAATTACTTTAGTAAACCTATATTTTAACAACTTAGAAACAATTACTTCAGTCAAGTAATCTTAATATTCAAATAGCCTAAACACAATTACTTCAGTCAAGTAATCTTAATATTCAAATAGCCTAAACACAATTACTTCAGTCAAGTAATCTTAATATTCAAATAGCCTAAACACAATTACTTCAGTAAAGCAATCTTAATATTCAAAAAGCCTAAACACAATTACTTCAGTCAAGCAATCTTAATATTCAAATAGCCTAAACACAATTACTTCAGTCAAGTAATCTTAATATTCAAATAGCCTAAACACAATTACTTCAGTCAAGCAATCTTAATATTCAAAAAGCCTAAACACAATTACTTCAGTCAAGCAATCTTAATATTCAAATAGCCTAAACACAATTACTTCAGTCAAGTTATCTTAATATTTTAATAGCCTTAACTACATGATCAAATGAATGCCAAGTAATCTCCGTAGGAAAAAGCCAAATAAATAAGTCAAAGAATAGTCTAGTAATCTCCATAGTCCCCATATCTCATTTGATTTGAAACTTCAATTTATTATCATTTTAATTTCCATAGTTTATTTGTACTTTATTAAATTCAAGCCTTGGACGCATGGTTAAAATAACACAATACAATTCAACCAATTCTCAAAAGCGAAAAAATTACACCTAAAATATCACAACAAATGAAAAAAGAGTACATGTAAAAATAATAAATACCTGAAGATTGGTAGGATCTTTGTAGCTTTCATCAGAAGCTGTCTGTAATTTCTCCAGAATCCAACTTTCCAGTTCGTCTGCATCTCGTTTGAAATATTGATATCTTCGTGAATCTTCAAGTTTCTCTCGCCTGTCTTTACAATTTAATTTGAAATTTGAATATCTACTTAACACTTCTTCTCTTCTATTCTGGATATCTTCTGCTGTCTCCAAGATTTTGATCTCGCGAGGCTGGACCTCGGTCATTTTGATTGCTTACTGAAATAACAAAACAAATTTTTATAAATTCACAAATTGAAATTCATAATCTATAAATATCTTTGACAGCAAAACAGACAATGTACTATTATAAAGCTAGTTTCAAATGTCCTTGTTCTGATCTGTTTTAACTATTAACTGACATGCAACTTAATTACTTTTAAACCTATAGATAGAGAATGGTTTAATAAATTATGTATACGTTCTATTGTTATCAATGGTAATTAAAGAGTAGACTCCAGTTAAATACTAGTAAAATCAAAGCCTAGGTCTAATTTGAGCACCAAAGTGACAATCTATACACAACAAAACAGTTGAAAATACTTCTAGCCTAGCCTATTTTATGGGATAGATGCCTATGTATTAACAGTTAACAATATAAAGAAGCAATATTACTTTAAGGTTCCAGACAAATTACTTTATTTCTGTCTGATTATAGAAATATTACCTCTATTCACTGCCCTGTTCTATTATAACTGATTTAAGAGTAGAAAGATTGATGAGAAGAGAGTGTATATTAAATGAGGAGTATCAGTATGGAGTTGGAAGACAATGAAGGTGATTGGATGGTATTAGAAATGTGTTTATAATTACTAGCCTAGGGTTTAATATCAACTATTTATAAAGCCAGGTTATATAATAACTATCTCTAGTATCTAATACCAGTCCATTGCTATTATATCTTAATTCAACACAGACCTATACAATTACTTATTAACGACCTTTCTTCTATACGGAGAATAATCCAAGGTGGATTAAAGCTGATGATAGACGTCAGTCAGGAAGATTTTGTCTTTAGAATTGTCTGGCAAGAACCATTTCTCTCAGACAATTTGTTCGAAAGGATTTCTTTCTTAAACATCTACGTGATGTGAATAAATTAAGCAGCATGTGAAAGACCCATTATTTACAGTTCAGAATAAGTTTTGCATAATCAATTGTGACAGATACAGTGATGAAAATGTCATCAGTTGGTATTTTTTATAAAACAGGAAAATTGTTTATAAAATTGTTGATACTGAATTGTTATTTTTGGCGATGCTTCCATAAACAACAATTGACAACTCAAATCTCTTTCTTTCTCACAAATAAATCAAACAAGATAAGTGTCACCTTATAGCCTGAAATTATGAATTAGGCGAAAAAACTGTGATAGCCTACTACACATTCAGTGCGAATGTCACTTTCAGCCAAATTCAGTATGCTTATTTCAAGCACCAATTTCAAATAAAAACAGAAAAGCATACCACTTTGACGTCTGCTCCTAGAGTTGATTGTCAGTAAATATAGCAGAAAACAATATAAACCATAATATATCACATATATTGTGAACAACAAACAAATTAAGGCCACAAACACATCAGGATGTTCCTCAAGAAATGGGCATTTAAAAAACATAAATGGTCCACGTTATGCTGTCCTAAAGTCTTTAAACAAGTCTTAAAGTATTCTGTTTCAAGCTAACATCAGCTCCCGCTGTATCCAAATATGCAAAGAGTCATTTTGATATGAATCTAACTCAATATTTCACAAATTTAAGTTTGATATTTTTCCTCCTGAAGATATTGCGATCCAAGCTAGAGTAAACGGAGAAAAATAATCACCAGTAAAGTGTTCACGACATAATGACTGATGATATTTTAACCGACACAACGTGATGAATTCTTTAAAGAACCTGGTGATTGAGCCTGCAGGACTTGTCGACCTAAAATTACCATAGTAACCATACTTTATATAGCCACTAATCAATAATTTTCCTCCATAGACAGCATAATCATGATTATTGTGCTAGGCCAGCTTACCTCAATAATATTATAACAGAATTACAAGGTAGAAAGCACAATTATTTATATAGTAAAGGCAAATTCCAGAAAACACAGGCTAAATATAAGAAATATTTTAAAATACTTCAAACCTGCAGTTCTTTCTCATCTAACAGTCAACAATGCCTGATTTACTGTTTTGAAGTAGAAATTATTTAACTCTTGACAGTGTGCACTGCCAAAGGATCAAAGTAGCCTCTTGTGATGTTAATATAAATTTATCAATTGATTACATGCCTGGCTCTCATATTGGAGGTGTCCAGGGATGCCACATGGACAAGTTTATATAATACAAGATGATGACTTCATACCGCTGTTGATTTGTATGGACAAATGGACAAAATGTGACTATTTGTAAATTCTAATTCACCTACAGAAGGTGAGGGGGGAACTGACAGTGATTCCTATATTTTCATTAGTTCTTTACATGGGAAATGCCAATCTCTGATTCATTATCTATAAGCTGTGTCTATGTTCCTTTATTTAACCATATTAATCAGTCTATTCTACCCAGCTAAGAGCTTTTGTTATTTATTGTGTCTACTGCCTAAGAAAATGTCAGTATAACAATATTAATTCCTGGTAAATACTTCCACAAGATCATAGAACTGTAATAGATGGAACGCCAACTTGTCATTCTGAACACAACGTCATTAAAATATGTACTGCAGGGATGACGGTCATTTTGGAGTTCAATCCATTACAGTTCAATAATGAGACATATCTATTCGTAATCCTAACTGATAGTTATTCAATATAATCTGAACAGACAAAATTTACAAAGTATTCTGGTAATTAATAGAGAATATCAGATCTAAAACCTACCTGTTATTCAAACAGTCTCAAATATATTGTGGCCTTACTGATACTAGTATGGTGAATAATATTTTACATGATTCAGTGACTGTAACAACAGCTGTCAGTATATTATTCATTGTGACTAGCTAGAGGCTAGAGGTACAGATATAGACTAGGTTTATTAACCAATATCACTATACTGGTTCATCAAATATATAACTAAATATATCTTATATATCATATTCTATAAAGTATCAGTCAAATTCATTTTCTTTTTACCAAACTGTGACAATGAAAGTTAGGATATGATCTGGTGTTTTTTCTCCCCTACATAAAACGTGACCTGCCGTATACATTTTTTAAAGTAATGAATTAAATAGGGTTTAAATATAAAACACTCTTTCACATTGAATTTTAGATGAGACATAATACAAAGATGTATTTTATACAGGTTGAAAATAAACTATTATGGGTAGCATTACAAAGGTTATAATGTGGCAGAATGTTAAAGAATGTGATATAGTACTAACATAACAAGTTTAAACTATATCAACAATACAATAGGCCTGATAACATGATACATTCATTCACTGTTTGAGGTCATTTTATATCATACTAGGATATTTCAACAATCTAGGTCATTATAGGTGTAACAGTTCATATAAGGAGGGACAATAATACCTGAATTAACACAAAATTGGTCTTAGTCTGTCACACCTAATAAGGCTTATAGACAGTGAAAACAAATCTGAATGATATCCTAAATATTATAGGAAAAAGATAGAACATTTTCATCATTACAATTCGATCCAAGAATTAAATTTTTTAAGGATATGTAAGTCTGCAGGATTGGGTCCTGTTTCAAAAAAATCTTATCATGTGGAATTAGACACAGCGAAATACCATACCTAAATAAAATTTAGACTTTTAAAAAAATGAGAACAAAGCTATTAAATAGATTCTTGTCCCTCCCTTATGAAGGCAATGATATAAATTGTAGATTTTAGAGATTGGCACTTATCCAATATATTTTATTTATCAGCCATATTTTAAATAAATTCTCTTAGAGGAAATCATACATGTCTGCTTCAACGGGTTACCATGGAAACAGAATTATTCTGTCTACTTGAATGAAATCAAATATGACATATCATTTAAATTCCCTGGAAGGAAGTTGAATGTAAACAATGACAATTGTTTTATAGGAAGAGTTGAAAACAATTTAGTCCTGTGAAAGCTGTTGAACCAGTCTAAATATATTGAAAATATGAAAAAAGCTTATATCTGAGGGATTCAAATAATATCATATTTGTACATGCTATCTTTTTGTTTTAAAATTAAATGCTGATTATCTCAAAATTACTTTATTATTCTCTACTCATGAAAATCAATTCATCACTGAATATTAAAAAGAAATCATCCAACATCGTTATCATAATTTGTCCTTTAGCAGAAAACTATCAAAGTTTCTAAAAGTGCACTTTGGATGACATTTGATGTTCCTCTTGCTGTTGATGTCAGAATTTTTTGTTAATTCTATCAGATATATTTTCTCATTAAGGTTAACCCCTATTATATTTGACATTCAAACATTCGTTACACCCTGTACATCATCAACTAATGTCTGTTTTAACTTTTATAAAACTATAGTTGACAATAGATACAGAAGTATCCATTATGTGCTACAAACAGAAAGGTACATAGGAATAGTTCAACACCGAATTCTGCTAGAGGACAGTATGTACATTTTAGAGAGATGTCATGGTTATGAAGAAAAAACACAAGCTGCCATGTTTTGTTATCTCAGACAAGTATGAGTTCTCGGCCTAGAAGTCATCACAATTAATCGAAATCGTCAGTCGTATTTTATTCACCAGTCATCGTCCAGTCTTTTTCCACTAGCTGGAATTAGTAATTGTATAATAAAACATGGTGCTCACTACTTAAAACTTTTTTTATTTCAGCTTTCTCGAAAGTTAAGTTTAAGGGTCCTAAAGAAGAGGTGATCTTTACCAATTTTGAATCAACAATCAAGCTCTAATCATACATGGAATGTGCCATTGTGCATCATAAATTAAAAACAGATCTTTGAAAGTTCCTTTATTGAACAGTTAGCTGAGTACATTCAAGTATGTTCTGCATAATATATGTAATAAACATAAAATTGTTGAATAGCACATGATTTATTTGTATAGCAATTGAAGAAATCAGTTAAAATTTACTTCGGGATCTAATGGGCTCCTACAGCTCTGTTCATTCAACTGCATTCGTCAGTATCAGGGTTTTATACAAAATATTCAGACTTGTAAGCCATAACTGCACTATTACATATTCCAAGATATCTTGAAGTATTTACTATAATCTAATATGTATACAGGTACTTGGCCAATATAATGATGTACAGTAACTGAGTGAGGACATACTCCTAATAACTTATCTAAGTGTGTATAAAATCTTCTTATTATTAGTCTAATTTAAATTGGTATTTCAAATATGAAATTTTCGCATGCTTTTTTTTTCTCTCAACTGGTTGATGACTATGAGTAAAAGGTAGATCTGCTTTGATTAACATTGCAATTAAGAGGGAGTAACTCTATTTAAGAGGTGATAAATGAAACGAATTTCATTGACCCAGATTCTACAACAATTCGTCATCCGTATAAATGGTTCAAAATATCAGCTCAATTATGGAACTTTCGATAGGGTATATCATTATGCCCATTATTATTAACGTTGATGTGGACTCTAAACCTTACTTTTCTCTAACCGGCAAAATAAACATAAAAAACCCAGTGGGCCAGCCTCAGCAAATTCCGCCGCACCCAATCAATCGATGTCCCTCCAGATTCCGTGCATATTTCTGCAATATATTGAAATCCAATCCATAGAGTCGTAGAAATACATCATGAGATGTACAAAAATTGTTTATCAGTTCTTAGACAATCATATATTTAAAGAAATGCACTCACCTTTGCAGAATTTATTGTAAATCTTCAACACCTCAGATGCTTATTAATCGGTATACTCGACCTTCATCAATTTGGCTGTTTAATCTATCACCTATACCCCTTATCTATATAAATTCAACAAAAGATATTCCTCCCAGTCTAGTCATATTTCTTCTGATTTTGAAAATTTACATTAATTGTGAGTTGTAGGAGGGGAAATTAAATTCAGTTATCTATGGATTTCAGAATCCAGGCTTTATACCTTAAAACAAGATATTTCAGTAGGGAGGAAAAACAATAAACGGAACCTATACTATCCCACGTGGTATAAAATGAATGACTAATCTGATCACGTGACTTCATTAATATTCTGATACATTTTTCAGTTACACTAATTCAATAAAATTCCGTGCCTTTTCTATGCCTTCTCAATATATGTACGTTTAAAAAACATAAAAGCACTCTGAAATGTTGTAAATTTGATTTTCAATGGAGATAATTCATTAAAAACCTTAGAAAATGTATTATGGAACATTGGAGACTGCTGATTCAGCTGCTTAAATATTCATCCAATCATATCTTGATTATATATAGAATTTGACTACGTCACATATTTACAATTATGAGGTCAACATAGTATGGCGGACACCAAGCTCCGAGACTTGCCACAACTTGTTGAAATTATTTTTTGAGAATCACAATTCAGAAGTCGTACAGAAGATAAAAGTGTGTAGTCAGTTGCAATTATGCTTTCAGTATATGGATAACAAATCTGATGGCGATGGCTAAAGCGTGTGATTCTGGATCCAAGATTGAAACTTTGGTGATTTTTGACATTGAAGCGACGGGACTTCCCAGTCCTAGCTCACCACCCAAGATAACGGAATTTTCTATGGTTGCTGTTAATCGAAATGAATTGTTATCACCGAATGGAAAACCAAGAGTAATTAATAAACTGCAGATATGTGTGAATCCAATGAAACCTATTCCACAAATTGTTAGCGAATTGACAGGTAAGCCTAGACATTTTTTATACTTTAGTTAGTAGATTTCACATAATTGTAATAGCTACAGACCACAAATACATTTTAAGATAACAAGGCTCAGCATCTGTTACAATGTTACCTTTAGGTTCATTATTAGACCAAAACACCTGACTCTATTCCAGCCGCAGATAGCTTTTTTTAACTGTTAAAATATCTATCAGAGGGAGATGTTTCGGAATAGCCTTGTTCATCATCTGTTGTAGCCTAATGTTACCTTTTTATAGGTTCATCATCTGTTGTAATGTTACCTTTTTAGGTTCATCATCAGCTGGTTATATGTTACCCGTTGGTTCATTATCTGTTGTATCATGTTTCCTCTAGCTCATGTTAAGGTTCATCAAATGTTGTAAAATATATATCGTTAGATTCTTCATCTTTTGATATTTATTACCTTAAGGTTCATCATCTGTTTTAATATATAACCAGGTTCTTCATCTGTTACCTTTAGGTTCATCATCTGTTGAAATATCTTACCTTTAGGTCCATCATCTGTTGATGTTACCTTTAAGTTAATCATCTGTTGATGTAACTTTTAGGTTCATCACGTGTTTCAATATTTTACCTTTAGGTTCATTATCTGTTTCAATATTTTTACCTTTAGGTTCATCATCTGTTTCAATATTTTACCAATATTTTACCTTTAGGTTCATCATCTGTTTCAATATTTACCTTTACGTTCATCATCTCTTGAATGTTACCTTAAGGTGCTTTATCAGTTCTAATATTACATCCTGGGTTCATCAACTCTTGTAATATGTTACCTTTAAGTTCATCATCTGTTACCTTTAGGTTCGTTATCTGTTGTTATATGTAACCTTTATGTTCATCATCTGTTGTTATATGTTATCTATTGTAATATTATATCTTTAGGTTCATCACCTATTGTAGTATGTTACCTTTAGGTTCATCATCTGTTACCTTTAGGATCGTTATCTGTTGTTATATGTTACCTTTAGGTCATCATCTGATATAATGTATCACCCGTTGTAACATGTTACCTTTAAATTCATTATCCGATGTAGTATATTAATTTTAGGTTCATATTTTTTGGTTCACCATATAATGTTATATTTAACCTTTAGTGTCCTTTGTGTTCATCAACATGTGTTCTATTAAGCTTATTTTATCTGTAGGTTCACTATCTACCCCATTCCATAAATAATAGACCATCAGCTTTTATCAGAGGTTTGAAATAATACAAAGATAATATTTTCATTCTTCTAGTTGCATTCTTCTATTTTAACCAATGAACTTATCAATTGTCATTTTCTCGTTTCAGGTTTATTTAATGATCATTTAGAAAATCAGCCTGTATTTAATACCGAACTTGTCTGTATAATCAACGGATTTCTAAACCGCTTACCTCAACCAGTTTGTCTCGTAGCTCACAGCGGACATGGTTTTGATTTTCCTCTGCTGAAGGCAGAGCTTGAACGTGTTGGTGGTGCACTCAAAGATCATGTTACTTGTACAGACTCTCTCATCGCTTTCCGGGATCTTGCTGGAGAAGAACCATGGGAGAGCCATAAACCTTTTTTACTGAACTCTAAGTATGAGACTCACCCAAGTGATTCCTGTGTGGGAAACAGTTCGTCCAATACAGACTCTATGCAAGCTTCTACCAATCATTCTTCCAATTGTGTCCAGGAATCTCCCTTAGATTTAAGTCAAGGATTAAATCCCCTGAATTTGAGTGAAAATAACGACCGTGGACCTCTGATAGATGAAAATATGAATATTAGTTCTGATATACAACCCAATCAAAATATTCATATGAACAATAATAACGAACAGATGGTAGATCTGGAGATTCAAAATTCCACCCCACCCGGCGAACTCTTGCCAGAAGAAGACATCGAAGACGAAGAAAATTTAAATTCACCTCCGAGACAACAGGTGCTCGTTCGTCAAGGCTCATCTGACTTTTCTGAGGATGATTTGAGCATGGATTCAATGAGCTTCAAATTTGTTAATGAAAATACTCCAGCCAAACGACCAGATACAGAGACCTGGGCTCCAAGAAAAAATATCCCACCAAAAGAAAGAATTGAACCCGGTAGGACGAGAAGACAATTAAATTTTGAAATTGACGAATCCCCTGAACCAAAGGCAACTGAAACACCAAATAAACTTCCATCCATTTCAGATGCACAGCTAGGAAAAACCAAACGAAGATTGAACTTTGGTGCTCCAGAATCAACCGTGCATTCTAACTTTGATTCCGGCGAATCTTGTCGAAAATTTAAAAAAATAAATGATTGCGAATCTGGTGCTAAAGCTGGCTTTTTGAGAGAAACTAGCCAAAGACAAACTGTTTTCACTTCTCCTATTGATGTTGACACAGACGGCAATGATCAAGGAGTCATTTCCCCTAGTCTAAGTGATGAAGACTTTCTGAGTGCTGTTGAAAGTATGGAGAAATCTTTTGACGAGACCCCTAAACGATCATCTAAAACTATTTCACGGACACGTCAAGTAGAAACACAAAATCTTACGACCGATGTTGGGCACAGCAAATCAACACCCCAACCAAGTGCTTCTACATCAACCAAACGATTATCATACAGTTTAGTGAATTTGTATACGCGGGTGTTTGGTTGCTGTCCAGAGTTCTCGCATACGTCGGAAGATGATTGTATGACATTGTTGGCTTTAATTCAAAAGCATTCGCCACAAGTTTTATATTGGATAGATTCAAATCATATACCGTTCAAAGATGTTAAAGCCATGCACTGACCACAGATTTTCACTATAAACTTATTTATGCTAATTGTTAAGAATTATTTTTGTTAGTAATATATTAAGGACGGTTTTAATTTTATGAGTAGTTTTTACTTTAGAAAACTTTTATTAAATGATAATGAAATTATGAAAACAAAATTAGTAGAATGAACATGATATGAAATTCCACAAAACTCACAACTTCCAGAGACATCAATCAGTTCGTAGTTATCGTGTTTTTATAAGATATTTAATCGTTTGCTCCCCAACCGCCATCTTCATAATGGTCTAGGTATTATAAACTTCGTCTTATTCGCGATATACCTTGACCATGTGATGTGAAGATGTCCAACCGTTAAGACTTGGCTTAATTCTATAATACAATTACCGAGACCTATTGTTCTATGCCCCGTGGTAAAATAACATTAAGAATGGAATATATATTTTGTTAGATTTTCATTTAGAATTCATTCTTTTAATTTCCCCCAATAATGAATATCACAATAGAATGAAACAATGAAATATATAATTATACAAAAGGAAATCGAATGACAATCATATACAAAGGAAGTTAATTTCAATAGATCGGGATTTGTCAAGGTGTTACGTCTTTATCTTATATACATTTACTGCAATAGCCCACTTTCTTGTTTCGCGGTCAGCATTTTGATTGGATTGTTCGCTGGCCAATACAGCCAATCTGAATTAGAGCCCTTAATTTCCTGTTTAGGACCTAATTATTTTTTACAGTCTCTCTGTAGAAGGCTCAGATTGTATACAACCCAATTAAATTGCTGCATTCACAAACAAGAAAGTTTGCCGCTGCAGTCAAGGTACAAGATGAAGACTTAATACCTTAACTCTTGTGAAGATGGGGAATTTATATGCCGAGACAATGACTGAGAAGTCGTGCTGAAGATTCTGTATAAATGCTATGACAATATCAATTTTAAGACAGTGTCATATTGTTATAGGTTTCCAGACATACTTTAATATATTTATTATGTCTATACACCATAATTTTGATATATTTGTATATATATTATATTTATGATAAGATATAACTAATTATTGTTATTTTGTTATATTATATTGTCTCTGATTCTAAATAAATAATACCCTCTTACATCTGAGACTCAGATAGCACAGTACCAATTTGTGACTGTTCAGTTAGTTACTACAATATAGTCATTTAGTCCAAACATTGAAATCTAATCCCTGGGAAAGAGAGTGTTGCCCAAATATGAAGGTTAAAATTAGGTACCATTAATTTTGCACGACACCACGTCGAAGGTTGGGATTGAAATTGTGGCAGTGGTGTTGATTTGGAAAAGAGGTGGGGGTTCCAATAATTAGCGAAGTGCTCATATCAAATACTGAAATCTAATCCTCATATCGATGGATTGATTGACTACTTATAGATGCAGGAGTCTGGATGATCTCAGATGTGGATCGCTCAATATTTGCTAGAAAAAAAGAACTTATACATGAACAATTAATGATGACATCATGAGGCAAGTTTCCAGTTTGTCAGGCAGACTGAAAACATCGACTAATTAGATACATCACGGATGCCACCAGTTGTTGAAAATCCAGCTCCAGGATTTCGTCATTCATAGATATTGGCGGGTATTATCGATAATATGAAAACCTGTTATGGCGTAACATAAATCAGATTTTCAAACACATGATGATGCCCTAAAACATACATTTTAATGAAATTTTTCATAACGATTCACACACACATAATGTACACAAATTACATGCCTAAATATGCGAAAAGATGGAACAATTATGATTTACAGGTCTCAATACAATGGAACTATAAGACCTTATACGATGCAATACAATGGAATAATAACACCTTATATGATGCAATACAATGGAACTATAACACCTTATACGATGCAATGTAATGGAACTATAACACTTATACGATGCAATACAATAGAACTATAACACTTATACGATGCAATACAATGGAATAATAACACCTTATACGATGCAATACAATGGAACTATAACACTTATACGATGCAATACAATAGAAATATAACACTTATACGATGCAATACAATAGAACTATAACACTTATACGATGCAATACAATAGAACTATAACACCTTATACGATGCAATACAATGGAATAATAACACCTTATACGATGCAATACAATGGAACTATAACACCTTATACGATGCAATACAATGGAACTATAACACTTATACGATGCAATGTAATGGAACTATAACACTTATACGATGCAATACAATGGAACTATAACACCTTATACGATGCAATACAATGGAACTATAAGACCTTATACGATGCAATACAATGGAACTATAACACTTATACGATGCAATGTAATGGAACTATAACACTTATACGATGCAATGTAATGGAACTATAACACTTATACGATTCAATACAATGGAACTATAACACCTTATACGATGCAATACAATGGAACTATAACACTTATACGATGCAATACAATAGAACTATAACACCTTATAAGATGCAATACAATGGAACTATAACACCTTATACGATGCAATACAATGGAACTATAACACCTTATACGATGCAATACAATGGAACTATAACACTTATACGATGCAATGTAATGGAACTATAACACTTATACGATGCAATGTAATGGAACTATAACACTTATACGATTCAATACAATGGAACTATAACACCTTATACGATGCAATACAATGGAACTATAACACTTATACGATGCAATGTAATGGAACTATAACACTTATACGATGCAATACAATGGAACTATAACACCTTATACGATGCAATACAATGGAACTATAACACCTTATACGATGCAATACAATGGAACTATAACACCTTATACGATGCAATGTAATGTCACTATTACCCTAGATATTATACGATGTGATACAAAGGAACACTTATACGCCGGTTACGACGCAATGGGGAAGTAATGATCATACAATGGAAATATTACGTCGTAATCGTTTAGAATCGCGCTAATACGATGTAACTATTATACTTTATTTTTATATGATGGAAATATTTTTATTTATACAATGCGATTCAGTGGAACTATATTACAGCTTATACAGTAGCGTATTTAAGCGGTAATGTATGGGTCATGAACCCAAACCCACCCATCCACCAACCCATCCCCCTTCTCGGGCCATAAAAGCAATTGAAGCAATTGATGCACTCCATTTTAACCTATTATAATGTGATTATATTTTGAAAGTGAGACAATATTTCAAAGATCAGAAGATCAAAGATCAAAATCGTTTAGCTAGTTAACACTGTAATTCAAAATATCAAAATGTTTGGACTTCGTTCACTACCGAACACTACCGATTGTTTAGTCTATGGGTGGAACTTTGTATATCATCTCTATGCCACACATTTCATGTTTGAAAAGTTAGTCCCGAGGTCGACTAACTCGCTTCACCGGATTCCGCTAGAGTAAACATGAACACCGCTTGGATTCATTTGTCCAGAAGTGGCCGGGAAAGTCACCAAAGATCCAGAACTAATACTCTTAACCGCCACTGTATCTAGATCGTGAAATCCATTTTCTTCTTTTGACGAATCCACTCGTTTGTTGTCACACGCCATATTTTCCATCTTTTCCATCTTTTCCTCAAACTTAGGCTTCATGATGAATATCTTCGACGATTTTTTTGACACACACTTTAGCATTGCCACAAACTCTGGTCGAAATTGTCGGGTCATCAACACAACAGCGTATGGATATAATGCTGGTGGAATTTGATTGAAATTTCTCAAAAATTCGAACACAGAGGATGAAATGTTCTCATAAACTACATAATGAGAATATATACTCAAAGTTATAATTCTTGGTGTAAGAAAAATCGACATCAGAATGATGGATCCAATAATAGCAGGTTTTTCTCTTCTCAGGAATATAACTCGTTTCTTTTTACCCAACGCTAAATGTTTATAGTTGGAATAGATTCGATAGAATTGTACAGATTGTGTAAAAACAAAAGCCAAGATGAGGGTTGTCTCTCTAATTACCACTGCCAAGAAAAATCGAGTGCTTTGAATCTCGGAATTGAATTGACATCGATTTTTCCCCGTCAGAAATAAAATGACGAAACATGTTACACCGATTGCCACCGTAATTACCACAGCTACGTATCCATTCTTCTTACTCTGCATCCAGTCCTTCTTAAGAAATCTTACAGATCGCCATACCAACAGAAAAGCTAACAATAAGATATTAGCCCAATTGAAAAATGGACAAAAGGAGCAGATAACATCAAAACTGGTAGGCAAATCGGCAAAAAAGAAAATCCACTGAATTCCACAGACATTACAGAAGAGCAAAGCAGTAATTGCTAGACTGACATGAAGCACAGTGTCTACATCCCGTAGATGTAAATTTCTCCACAATAACACTAACACAGATATATTACCAATTAAACTCAAAACAAATGTGACAGTGTTCATACATATAAATATCGATGGCGCAATGCCTAACATTGTGGACAACTTTTTAAATAAAAATCCGTACAAGCAAAACAATTCCAGTAACCAAAATTCTCGTCCAAATTTACTTCTTCTGTATGTAACACTGTTCTGCCAGCAATTTGATTTGGTTATCTTGTATCATTTGATCTACCTTCCATCTCAGGTAAAATATCATTGGACACAACAGCCGTCTTCAGCCAATCGGAATTAATGCCATCTTCCTACTATCTGCTCTTATTGGCACATCCAAGGACCACGTAATGTGATTGTAATGAAGTCTTTTTATCGAATTAAATAAATGTCTTTCAACCACTGTCAAACTGTTGTTTTTGAACTCGAGGCTGAATTGATGTCTTTCATGCTAGTTTCCCACTATCATGATTTGCTTCGGACCTATTCAGATCTTGAGATCAGTCGTGGTAATCGTAGAATTGTTTGAACTGTTCAAACTTTTTCTGCGATGAAAACGATCAATTGTAAACGGAGTGTTTCCTTAATCGTATGATCGGAATCGATCATAGACGTGAAACTTGTGACTTCTTTCTATTGCTGACGCCTCCTTCTGCAAGTGTTCATTTTTAAAACTAGTTTTGGAACGCTTCTGGGCAATTAATTCTACCTCACCCCTCACTCCGTCAGTGAGTTCGTCACTCCGTCAATGAGTTCGCCACTCACGTCATTGATTCCGTCATAACGTCAATCGTCAATGCTACCGAACAAAAAATGTAATATTAATGAATTATAATCACAAAACGAAATCAAAACGAAATTTTTAGAAAGACGTACGTCGATGCTACCTTATAAAATGATGAATACTAGCGTTTCTTAAAATAAAACGAAAGAATATGCCAGTCCGTCAGTGGCGAACTCATTGGCGTAATGACGTATGAAGTAGTCCAGGGCTGATACACAGCTAATTCATCCATCACTGCGTTATTGGCTCAATCCGTCATTGACGTCATTCCGCCAATCAAGTCTTGTCAAGTCAAGTCAAGTAGACAAGTCTTGTGTTACTAAGAATAAGTAGGAAGTAGACAAGACTTGTGTTACTGAGGATAGGTGGGAAATAGACAAGTCTTGTGTTACTAAGAATAAGTAGGAAGTAGACAAGTCTTGTGTTACTAAGAATAAGTAGGAAGTAGACAAGACTTGTGTTACTAAGAATAAGTAGGAAGTAGACAAGTCTTGTGTTACTAAGAATAAGTAGGAAGTAAACAAGTCTTGTGTTACTAAGAATAAGTAGGAAGTAAACAAGTCTTGTGTTACTAAGAATAAGTAGGAAGTAAACAAGTCTTGTGTTACTAAGAATAAGTGGGAAATAAACAAGTTTTGTGCTACTAAGACAGGAAATAGATAATGTAGGAAATAGACAAGACTTGTGTTACTAAGAATAAGTAGGAAATAGACAAGTCTTGTGTTACTAAGAATAAGTAGGAAGTAGACATGTCTTGTGTTACTAAGAATAAGTAGGAAATAGACAAGACTTGTGTTACTAAGAATAAGTAGGAAATAGACAAGTCTTGTGTTACTAAGAATAAGTAGGAAGTGAACACGTCTTGTGTTACTGAGGATAGGTAGGAAATAAACAAGTCTGTGTTACTAAGAATAAGTAGGAAGTAGACAAGACTTGTGTTACTAAGAATAAGTAGGAAATAAACAAGTCTTGTGTTACTAAGAATAAGTAGGAAGTAGACAAGAGTTGTGTTACTAAGAATAAGTAGGAAGTAGACAAGACTTGTGTTACTAAGAATAAGTAGGAAGTAGACAAGACTTGTGTTACTGAGGATAAGTAGGAAGTAGACAAGACTTGTGTTACTAAGAATAAGTACGAAGTAGACAAGACTTGTGTTACTGAGGATAGGTAGGAAATAGACTAGTCTTGTGTTACTAAGAATAAGTAGGAAGTAGACAAGACTTGTGTTACTAAGAATAAGTAGAAAGTAGACACGTCTTGTGTTACTAAGAATAAGTAGGAAATAAACAAGTCTTGTGTTACTAAGAATAAGTAGGAAGTAGACATGTCTTGGGTTACTAAGAATAGGTAGAAAGTAGACACGTCTTGTGTTTCTAAGAATAAGTAGGAACTAGACACTTCTTGTGTTACTAAGAAGAAGTAGGAAATAAACAAGTCTTGTGTTACTAAGAATAAGTAGGAAGTAGACAAGAGTTGTGTTACTAAGAATAAGTAGGAAGTAGACAAGACTTGTGTTACTAAGAATAAGTAGGAAGTAGACAAGACTTGTGTTACTGAGGATAAGTAGGAAGTAGACAAGACTTGTGTTACTAAGAATAAGTAGGAAGTAGACAAGACTTGTGTTACTGAGGATAGGTGGGAAATAGACTAGTCTTGTGTTACTGAGAATAGGTAGGAAATAGACTAGTCTTGTGTTACTGAGGATAGGTAGGAAATAGACTAGACTTGTGTTACTGAGGATAGGTAGGAAATAGACTAGTCTTGTGTTACTAAGAATAAGTAGGAAGTAGACAAGACTTGTGTTACTAAGAATAAGTAGGAAGTAGACAAGACTTGTGTTACTAAGAATAAGTAGGAAGTAGACAAGACTTGTGTTACTAAGAATAAGTAGGAAGTAGACAAGACTTGTGTTACTAAGAATAAGTAGGAAGTAGACAAGACTTGTGTTACTGAGAATAAGTAGGAAGTAGACAAGACTTGTGTTAGTTAGAATATCAGATAGATAGCTTGAATACTTCATTCTTTTATATTTAGATCTAAATCTATTATTGTATCCTAATTACCCATAAGCATAGAATTACGTTAGAAAAATATTCCAATGCCAATGACGCAGAGAATAGCAATTTTTCAAATAGATTCTAGTCAATGTCATCAATACTTTAAATATGTATCGCTTGGAAACAGTTTACCGGAATGACTTTCCGCCATACTAGTTTGGTCGCCAAGCAACAAGATCTATGAAACGACTAGGTAGATAACACATTAACAAGTAATGACCAAATACCACGTGGGAAGCTTCTCTGATGTGTTTATGTATCATCACCTGTCTTCAAAACTGAAATCATAACTTAACTGATGTGGACATGAGAGGGTGAGTTAAAACGTTTTAATATTCTGTATGAAATAAATATGTTAGTAAATTGCCAGTATTCGAAGGTTAATTGTTATGTGATATCGTGAGAGTTTTGTTATTGATCGAATCCTATTTAGTTGACTGTTGGTTGTTTTGATACATTACGATTAGTTTTCCTTTCGCACAAGTCGATCTATAAAATACTTTTTGCCTCTAATTTGTTTCTACAACGAAAAAGTTTTTTTCACTCACTGGTATCAATGCTTACGCCAATTTAAAATAAATATTGATGAGCTATTTTCCTAAAAATTAATCCTTAATTAATTAACGATAGGCAACCTGTTCCAATTCCATCAATGTTACATACATGTAAAATACCTACAAAGAATGAAAAAAGGAGATATGCAAAGTAGCGAGTATAACGGACTAATTTTGTCTGTTCCAAACAACCTATAACCACGTATGATAAATTTTTGATGAGGTTTGGCTATGGTGAGCAGGTTATGATAATATGCTGAATTAATATTTGATAATCGTGTACTGAAATGTTCATCGTCACGCAAATACACTTTTCTGTAATAGTAACTGAAGTAAATCTAGACGCAGTGTAAAACCTAGAATATAATAATGAACAATTTGAAAAATAGAAATTCTAGCTATTTCTGAGTGGTTTTAAAAAATCTAGGCTTGGCACCAAAAAAGAATAAGTCATGATGAGATCTGATCATGTGTAACTCTGCTTGAAATCGGAATATCAGGTGTGCATTAAAAGATACCACCGTGCAGCCTAGTCCTTCAATAAGCGACCAATTTTAAGGATAATCCTGGTCGCTTGTTTGCATATAAGTGTTTATCTTTATCTCATGGGCTATATCAGATCAAACCTCATAGGAAGAAAGAAGATTTGGGTTATGGTCTATGAATTAAACGATTTAAATCATGGTTACCCACTAGGGATGCTATTGTATGTAAAATATGTCTATAAATATCGTTAAAACTGGCTTTCAGAAAGTTGAAGTTGTGTCAATCGATGAATCTGATTAAATAATAACCAGTTTGATATCAAATAATTATACTTTATTTATTTTTCAGATGTAAAGTAACAGTTTGATCAGAGAGTTAGTTACCATGGATATAAAAATACCTGATTTAACATCATTACTCAGAGACAATATCTATAGATTATATCAGGAACAACGTCACACTGATATCGAAATACACATCAATTCTGTGGTATTTAATTGCCATAAGACGGTCCTTGCAGCCATGTCGCCATATTTTGACGCTATGTTTGCCTCTGGCATGCGAGAAAGTAAAGACAACACAGTAAAACTACAAGGGCATGTACCAAAACATTTTGAAAATATACTGCTGTTCATGTATTCAGGAAAATGTGATATTAATATTGATAATGCTGAAGATATATTAAAAGCGTCGTCTTTATTTCAGATGTCTTGCCTGGCATTACTCTGTGAACAATTTCTGATCAATCACCTCGGGTCCGAGAACTGTATTGGTATGTGGAAATTGGCCCGAGCTCATGGCTGTAAAAGTCTCGAAACTAAATGTTTTATGTATTTATTAGAGCATTTTGGTGATATTTGTAAATCGGAAGATTTTGAGTGTCTTGATATCGATGAGGTATACTCTTTAATTACCCATGATGAACTCAAAGTCCTGAAAGAGGAGATCGTTTGTGATGCTGTATTTACATGGCTTTCAGCTGATGTTGACGCTAGAAAAGAACATGCCGTGACATTGATGGAGGTTTTACGGTTACCTCTTGTAAGTCCCGAATACCTAGTGAATGAAGTCGAACAAAGGTCAATCGTTAATGATAACAAAAGGTGTCAAGAAATTCTCAAGGAGGCTATCAGTTATCACATGCTTCCAGCTCGACGACAAGAATTCACGTCCCCGCGACTAATCTACAGAAAACATTCCCTATATGAAGAGATACTCGTTGTTCTTGGTGGTTACAGTTTAAATGGTGAGAAGGTTACTGATGTTCTTGGATACAGCATTCGCAATAAAATCTGGTACAAACTTGGGCCACTGTCATTTAAATTGGGTCGAGAATTTGCATGCTGTGTTTATGGAAATGATGTGTACGTTTCTGGTGGAAGTCAACGACTTTCAAGTTTGCTAAGATTTCGCGCCGAATATAACGAATGGCAGAAGTGTCCACCAATGATGCAAGGTCGCAGACGACACACCATGGTAGCTGTTGGCGAGTCTCTGTTTATTTTGGGAGGTTATGATGATAAGATCAGTGAGGAAAGTAACAGGACATTGAGTGAGATACGGGAATATCAGATGGCCACATCGTCTTGGCGAACTGTGGCCGATCTCTTAAAGCCAGTTCGCTCTATGTCGTCTGTGGTCTCAAAAGAAAAGATTTTTATTTTTGGTGGATTGTTATCAGACGATACCGAAACTGCTTGTATACAATGCTTTGATACTCGATCTCATACATGTACGATAGTTGGAGAACTCCCGTTTTCCTCCAAATTGAGTCGTGCTATTGCCTTTAACAGAAGATTATTTGTAATCTGTACCGAGGGATCTATACTGGAGCTGAATGAAGAACATGAGTGTACGGTTGTAAAAAAGATTCCTTTCTTTAATCGACGTCGATTTGGTCTAGTGGCCTACCAGAGTGGTATTCTTATAGTTGGTGGTGAATGCGGGGAGGAAATCCAAAAAGAATGTTTAAATTTTAATCCTGAGACAGGTGTCGTTGGAGTTGTCAATGATTTGATTATTCCAAGTAGAGCCAATTTTGGATGCGCAAAAATTGTAATTAAGAAACAGCATTTAAAACATGAATATTTTGAAGATTGAAAACTGCACTCTGTTTTACATGGCACAAGACTTCAAAAGTCTTAATTGTGTTGCACTATAATGCAATTGGCACATGTATTCGACTTTGAGACTTGAAACAGTTTTGCAAATAAGAAAAACAAAAATTACAAAAGATTTGTGTCTATAGCATCTAATTCCACTTTTCTTATATCCAGTAAGACGTCTGTCGATCCTTAAATTCCAGACCTTTTATAATTATGACACTATTATATCAAATACCATATTATGGGTATGACATTTATGGCAAGTATATAAAGCGTTCAAGCTTCCTCATGAGTTGCCATAGAACAATGCAGTTTTTACTGTGCTCAGTTTGCTAACATTCCGCATAATTTACACATAACTTCCTCAGTGCTTTCTGAATAACAAGCGTATAGTCGTAGTTTTAATAATTTTCAATAAAGGTTTTAACAAAATGAAATACCTCTTGTTTTGTATCCCGGTGTTTTAGTTCCAATTTCGATTCATCGAGAAATATTCAGCAAAATAAAAAACTGAATATAAGGAATTGAACAGGGGCGCCCATATAAAATCGTGACTATGGTGGTGTTGAAAAAGATTTCCCCACGACGAGGGGTCCCATATACTGATATATAAAAAATCG
Organism: Lottia gigantea; assembly: GCF_000327385.1. Taxonomy (NCBI): domain Eukaryota; kingdom Metazoa; phylum Mollusca; class Gastropoda; family Lottiidae; genus Lottia; species Lottia gigantea. The sequence goes on along the minus strand of NW_008708777.1, from coordinate 36,347 downwards.
TGGATCAAAACATTATTTTTTCTGAGAAAAAAATTGAAATATTTTAACAATATTTAAAAAACAATACAAGATATCATAGCCAGTAGACGGCTGAACGAAAGTTCGGAATCATTAGTTGTGGCATGAGGACTGTTCTTACCTTGACCCCACTTCACCTAACAGGCGAAGGCCCTTGCATTATTTCCGAGATACATTATCAATGTCAAGATAGGGCCGAAATCTAAATCAATAGAAGGGCACTGAAAAACGAAACTTTTAATGACTCGGAAACGAAACATTGGGTGTGCACTGTAATTTCACGCTCCGCTGGATGTTTTCGATTGCCAATATCCAATTTTTATGTCAAATCTCGATGATCAGTAATAATCAATATATCATATTGTTCTGTGATTAAAAATTCCACAGTGAATTGTTTGTTATTGTTAGTAAAATCAATACAGAACCTCTCCTATTCGTCTGTCTTCCCGACATGAACAATAGGGAAACACTATGGAGTGCGGTACTAAATGTATATATATTTTTAAATCTTATATTAATCTATGGCTGTTACTAGGCATAGATAGATCGGGTTTACTTTGAACAAAAACACAGACTAATCAATTAAAAAGACTTTTATATGTGTCTCTTTAGACAACACAATATATATCTTTATAAACCCTATCAGGTAAAACTTCCAATTACACTCACTGTGTCCAAACCACGCCCCCCTTCGTCATACCATGTCACAACCTGTATTCGGGATATGAATTACACTTTGCTATTCAAGAACTGAGGGGATAAGATCTTTGTTTAAAAAAATGTTATTTTAACCAAAAGTCTATTTACAGCAAAAACAATTGACATACAAAAATAACAAATATGACAAAAATATCAAATGTAAAATATATTATCGCTTAGACCAGAGCAACAAAAATAAACGAATATGATTAAATTGTGACTATTTGAAAAAATAAAGCAAAACAAAAGTGTGATAAATATTAACAACAATTCACTAGCAGCTATATGGTCCTTCAAGGCAGGGCAAAGCTCAATGAGAAATGCTGAGTGGTAGTAAGTATTTTAACACAATGTTCAAGATAAAAATGGCAAAATAGAGCTTATATAAATTTTTTCTTATAAGTCTTCAAGAAGACAGGAGATGTGGAGACAATGTGTTAATCAGAAACCTATATATCACGAACAAATCATTTGATTGTTTAAGGTTTTCAAAATATTGGAACATTGTTAAAGATTCAAGATGATAATTTTTTTATTAAAAAAATATAGAACTCATATCAAATACAGTTTTTATTTTATTTATGATAAATAAGTGTACAAGTCAGTAAAAGTAATTCAGATTTAGTTTTTTTTAATTGCGATTTTAAAGCAAAAGGCACCAAAGATACTAACAATCTGTTTTTAAGTGAGATATGGTAAAATATATTTCTCATACACTGGTTTTGTATTATACCAATGAACATGTTCTACACCAGGTACTGTGTGTGTATGTATCGCTTTTCTTGAATCTAGGGACTTTAATCCAAAACAATCATCCGTATACCACTGAAATATTGTAAAGTATACTATCAATATATTTGTAAATGCTTGTGCATACCGCTGGGTAAAATGATAGAAATAATTGATTATTGTCGCCATATTAATAATTTCGATTATCAAATTTCATAATCTATTATACGTCAAAGTTACATTTTCTCCCTTGTTACAATACACAAGTAGTAATCTCCTCCACATAGATTCCCTTCAGCATTTAACTTACCCACAATAAGCTATAATAACGGATCAAATCAAGAATATACTTCTATGACACAAAAATTACTTGTGAAATTGAGTATTTTGGCATGTTTTTAATCTAGTATTTACAGGGTTTCTCAATTGAATTATTTCGATTATTAATCGATTATTGATCTGTAGTCTGCCATCGATAATTGGTCTCAATTTGGTAAATGATACCCAGCCCTATGGAGGGGGATCGTTGCCAGAAGTATTTACAAAGTCAAACTTGAAAACAAGGCCTCGACTTTACAAAGACACATTTCAACATTACACAATTACAAAATAAACCTTCCTAAATCAAAAAGTCACTGTACTAATTACAAAGTAGAGACATTGATAGTTTACTTTTCAAACTTTATTTCACATCAGACACCATTCAAACTTTCCTTTACGAAAATTAATTCTTAACTTTGCATTATTGACAATATCAACTATGTCTTCTTGACTTTGCATTCGTGAAAGATGTAAGTTCAACCACTGTATTCTTGAGAGTTGTAGACTTCTGCATTCTTGAACGTTTACCATAAAATGGTGTCTGATGTGAAATAAAGTTTGAAAAGTAAACTATCAATATCTCTACTTTGTAATTAGTTCATTGACTTTTTGATTTTAGGAAGGTTTATTTTGTAATTGTGTAATGTTGAAATATGTCTTTGTAAAGTCGAGGCCTTGTTTTCAAGTTTGACTTTGTGAATACCTCTGGCACCGATCCCCCTCCATACAGCCTTACTCGCGCACCAGGGTGCAAGAGTATTACTAAATATTCCATGACAAAATCCACGAAATATCAAAAAACTTTCATTACTTACAGGTTCCTTTCTCATTTCCACTACAGTTCCATTCTTATTATAAAAACCAAACTGACTAGACTGCCATGGAGTTATCACACCATCATTAGGACCTCCTATTAGAACGAGTTTCTTTAGTTTCATAAAATTCTTCTTGAACTCTGTAATATTTAAATGATTTAGACTTTAAAACAAATCAGAACACTACATTTTGTACAGGGTTATAACTAGGGACAGACTGAGTAGCTCCGAGCCATGGTTTTCTGGGGCCCCCACCCAACAATAATATTATTTGTTGTAAGTTACATACAAAAGGTAAGAAACCTGTCAACATTGGTAGATTGCACATGTATGTGGTGCAATTTTAAATTCAGAAATACAAAAGTTGATAAGAAGACTTTATTTAGAAATGGGGCATGGTTCTCAAGCCAAAATAAGATCTTGAAACCTACCTTGACTTCTAGGATTAAAGGTCTGGTTATTTAATATAGCTAGATAATTAGAGTATTTCTTATATTCAGTTTGATGATGAGGATCTGGAATAGAGAACAAGACATAGAAGAACCTTAATCATATTAATCATTGTAAGATATTTAGAAGTATCACTGCACATTAAGAGACAACAATTGTTATGGATAAAGACTTCTATTTATTCCTTTTGAACACAACGTTTCATTACACATACAGGTAATGTTCCTAAGTGATAATCAACCATTATAAATATACTCCTTATATATGCCTTAAAACAAACTTAACGACACAACACATGTATACAATAAACTTCTAATAATAAGAATGAATTATCTTATTGTTAAAGAAATAAATAGAGTCTATATCCATAATAATTGTTGTCTTAATCATAATATTTCCCTAAAGTTCAAATTCTTCAGTCCTATAAAAATATCTAATGCAATTGTAGGTACCGTATATTTCTGAATATAATGCGCACCCGTGTATAATGCGCACCCCTTCCTTTTCCCATTAAAATCGGGAAAAATCCATGTTTTTTTTCATCATACATGTATCCATTGCAACCTCACTTGGAGAACAGAATCTTTAACAAATTTCTTACCATTCCAATAATTAGCTATAGAAAACTTTTGGCCTTCGTTGGTGTAGAAAAATCTAAAGAAAGAAGAAAATTTGAAAAAATGTTTGACTAAAAGAGGGGTGAGTTTATAGAGCTCAATTGGTCTGGAAATATCAAAATAAATACTACAAACTGGGATCTATAGTTCATGCTATTCATGATCAATATAGTGAATTATGTGTATTTGATTTGAATGATTCTTTCATTTGCTCTCTCATTATCTCAAGACTTCTGATTCATTTAATTTCTTTCTAAGTCTTGTCTTTATCATGTTTAACTTCAATATCATATAACTTACTTGTAAGCTTCAGATTTTAAAAACTTAGGAAATAAATACTTTAAATATACCGAATCTGAAAAACAAGAGTTATTTTGGTTATAAAAGAAGGGGGATGATCATGGTAATAGTCAAAAGCTAATCACGTATATGTAATGTTCATCCGGACAGTCAGTTTGGAACGGCATTTATATCCATGTTCTAACAAACTGAATTTTTGAGAAATTCTCTAACTTTACTCCAACCAAATTTTTGAATTTGTGTGTCACATAATCATATTGATAGTGTTAAAAT
>NW_008708777.1:30170-30999 GCF_000327385.1 Lottia gigantea | reverse complement strand
ACGACAGATTAGTCCACCTAGATAAATAAATAATAATATTATTAGTCCATCTAGATAAATAAATAATAATATTATTAGTCAAACTAAATAAACAAATAATAATATTATTAATCCACCTAGATAAATAAGTAATCATATTATTAATCAAACAAGATAAATAAATAATCATATTATTAGTCCACCAAGATAAATAAGTAATAATATTATTAGTCAAACAAGATAAATAAATAATAATAATATTAATCCACCTAGATAAATAAATAATAATATTATTAATCCACCTAGTTAAATAAATAATAATATTATTAGTCCACCAAGATAAATAAATAATAATATTATTAATCCACCTAGCTAAATAAATAATAATATTATTAATCCACCTAGCTAAATAAATAATAATATTATTAGTCAAACTAGATAAATAAATAATAATATTATTAATCCACTTATATAAATAAATAATAATATTATTAGTCAAAATAGATAAATAAATAATCATATTATTAGCCAAACTAGATAAATAAATAATAATATTATTAGTCAAACTAGATAAATAAATAATAATATTATTAGTCCTTAGAAATGAATAATAATATTATTAGTCCATATAAATGAATAATAATATTATTAGTCAAACTAGATAAATAAATAATAATATTATTATTCCGCCAAGATAAATAAATAATAATATTATTAATCAAACTAGATAAATAAATAATAATAATATTAATCCACCTAGATAAATAAATAATATTATTAATCCACCTAGCTAAATAAATAATATTATTATTAGTCCACCAAGATAAATAAATGATAATATTATCAGTCC
>NW_008708777.1:27368-28570 GCF_000327385.1 Lottia gigantea | reverse complement strand
AATGCAAAGGGACATCACTAAAGCAAATAATATGTAGTTGTCAAATATTTAACTTTACTTCCGGTTTTAAACGGGGAATCAATTGAAAGTACAATCCACTTCCGGTCGAATAACTTTCGGTGTAATTGAAATAGGTCAACGAAATTTATGCTGATCGTAAGTAAATGATATTACCAAAAAACGAAGAAAATAAAATCCAGACCGGAAGTGATACTTTGGCCGCCATATTGAAAAAACACACTTTTGTAAAACTCAAAATGGGGCCTCAGGGTAAATGTTGATATGCTCAAATTTGATGTGAATGTATTTCGCAATCGATTGCGCAAAAAACATTGGGAGCCGAATTTTGAATTTCGCTTTTGCTTTTTTGCAACTTCCGGTTGAAATTTTTTCATGCTTTAAACGATCACACCATGTGACCTTGACCTTTGATGACCTTGACCTTCATAGGGTCAAAGGTCATTGACCTTGGCTATCATTTGATACTTTGACCTTTGACCTCCGACATGTACTTCCGGTTTTATAGCTATCCGTAAAAAGCCAAATTCGCAACTTTGGACTGCTCTAGCACGTGACCTAATTAACCTAGAGGGTTAATTTTTTCGGTTTCCTAATGTGCTTCTCATGCACTTTACATAGATTTACAACAATCGTTATTTTAATGCAAAATTGAAATTCGTGATTTTTTCAAATTTGAGTTTTTTTTTACAATATTTGCGTCTTTTTGAGCTTGGTATATGTATATCTCATGATCTTTTTGATGTAGAACCTTGATATTTGGAATACAACTAGACACTTTGAATATAAATTCACCTATGACAAAAAAACTTATGTGGGCGTGGCACATCCGGGTTGAATTACTAATTGTTTACATTTTGGGGCTGGGGCATAACTCGCATAGGATGCGTTTGTTCAAAAAGAGACTTTGCACACAATTACCTCATCCTTTTGACCAGTATGTATTAACAGCTCAGTTGTTTCAGCTTTATAGTTTCAAAAAAGGAACGGGTTTTAACATTTGGATATTTTCATTTTTCGATTTTGACCTTTGTTGACTTTTGTTGACCTATATCTTTTGACCTCTATTATGTAGGAACTTGACATTTGGAACATAACGTGACATTTTGAATATTGATTAACTTATTCAAAAAAAATTGAGTTGGGCGTGGCACTTCCGGGTTTGATTACTCATTATTGACATT
>NW_008708777.1:19669-20418 GCF_000327385.1 Lottia gigantea | reverse complement strand
GTGGCACATTCGGGTAATATTACTCATTATTGATATTTTTGGCCAGGAGCATAACTCGCAAAGTATACGTTTGTTCAAAATGGAACTTTGCATACAATTATCTCATGAATTGAGCCACTTTGTCTTAGAAGTTCGGTTGTTTCTGCTTCTTAGTTCAAAAAAAGGAACAGGTTTTGGAAATTCAAAATTTTCAATTTTTGACCTTCACCTTTGATGACCTTGACCTTTATTGGGTCAAAGGTCATTGACGTTGTCTATTAGTTTATGCTTTCATATTTGACCTCTGACGTCTACTTTCGCTTTTATAGCTGTCCAATAACATCCAAATTCGCAACTTTGGACTGTTTTAGCACGTGACCTAATTAACCTAGAGAGTAAATTTTTTCGGTTTCCTAATGTGCTTCTCGTGTACTTTAAATAGATATATAACAATCGTTTTTTTAAAGCAAAATTGAAATTCGTGATTTTTTCAAATTTGAGTTTTGTTTTTTTTACAATATTTGCGACTTTTTGAGCTTAGTGTATGTATATGTTATTGGGGGACTTTGCTTTCAGCAAAGTCCCAGTTTGTTATCGAAATGTCAATTCTTTTTTTTTTTTTTTTTTTTTTTTTTTTTTTTTTTTTTTTTTTTCGTTTCGTCCACACCTTCCTGAGCTTAGACTGCAGTAGTTGCAGGTACGTTTCAAATTTCATAGACCTTCTATATAGGAGACGATGTGCATAAATATAAATTGGAACATTTTGCAAA
>NW_008708777.1:10789-11504 GCF_000327385.1 Lottia gigantea | reverse complement strand
TTTTCGAAATTTACACACCTTCCTGAGCTTAAACTGCAGTAGTTGCAGCAACCATTCAACTTCTCTAGACCTTCTGTAGTGGCAACGTGTTCCTTAAATATATATTGGAACATTTTTGCAAAACTGGAATTGCCACAGTTCAACATGTGCAAAAAGTCGAAAATCGGCTCTAGAAGGCGTATTTTTGCATCGATTTTCTTCGGGTTTTCATTTTTATAATCTACCTGTAATTTCTGACCTGATAGCACTTGAAAAATTACGAAATTCGAAAATTCGTCGCTCACTTTTTTCGATCAAATTTTTCGATTTTTTTGCAACTTTTTTGCTTTTGCATCGATTGATCTGAAATTTTAAATGCAAAGAGACTTCACTAATGTTAATAATATGATACAGTCAAATTTTGTACGTCATTTCCGATTTTCAACAGGAAAGCGACTGAAGTTCAAATCTACTTCCGGTTGAATAACTTCCGGTGTAATTTATGTAGGTCAACAAAATTCGGCTGATCTTTGGCAAATAAAATTTTATGGCCGATTTTAAAATAAAATCCAGACCGGAAGTGATACTTTGGCCGCCATATTGAAAAAACACACTTTTGTAAAACTCAAAATGGGGCCTCAGGGTAAAAGTTGATATGCTCAAATTTGATGTGAATGTATTCTGCAATCGATTGCGCAAAAAACATGGGAGCCGAATTTTAATTTCGCTTTGCTTT
>NW_008708777.1:0-919 GCF_000327385.1 Lottia gigantea | reverse complement strand
CTCAACTTTACACCGTTCTTGCGCTTGATCTAATTATCGTGGAAGGTTGATTTTTTCAGGTTCTTTTGCATTTTGCTACATTTGCAAAGTCCCACTCTGTGCCACGAGTGGCTCTAGTTGTGGGACTTTGCTACCGCAAAGTCCCAGTTTGTTATCGAAATGTCCATTCTTTTTTTTTTTTTTTTTTTTTTTTTTTTTTTTCGAAATTTACACACCTTCCTGAGCTTAAACTGCAGTAGTTGCAGCAACCATTCAACTTCTCTAGACCTTCTGTAGTGGCAACGTGTTCCTTAAATATATATTGGAACATTTTTGCAAAACTGGAATTGCCACAGTTCAACATGTGCAAAAAGTCGAAAATCGGCTCTAGAAGGCGTATTTTTGCATCGATTTTCTTCGGGTTTTCATTTTTACAATCTACCTGTAATTTCTGACCTGATAGCACTTGAAAAATTACGAAATTCGAAAATTCGTCGCTCACTTTTTTCGATCAAATTTTTCGATTTTTTTGCAACTTTTTTGCTTTTGCATCGATTGATCTGAAATTTTAAATGCAAAGAGACTTCACTAATGTTAATAATATGATACAGTCAAATTTTGTACGTCATTTCCGATTTTCAACAGGAAAGCGACTGAACTTCAAATCTACTTCCGGTTGAATAACTTTCGGTGTAATTTATGTAGGTCAACAAAATTTGGCTGATCTTTGGGAAATAAAATTTTATGGCCGATTTTAAAATAAAATCCAGACCGGAAGTGATACTTTGGCCGCCATATTGAAAAAACACACTTTTGTAAAACTCAAAATGGGGCCTCAGGGTAAAAGTTGATATGCTCAAATTTGATGTGAATGTACTTTGCAATCGATTGCGCAAAAAACATTGGGAGCCGAATTTTGAATTTCGCTTTTGCTTGTTTG
>NW_008708776.1:0-4391 GCF_000327385.1 Lottia gigantea | reverse complement strand
TCTGGAGATAAAGCGATAAAAAATCACAATGCTGAAATACTTCCTGTTGCTCATTCTAGCAACCTACATATTTTCTACAACGAATTCTGAAATCTCTGAACCGTGTGTGAACAGTGGGAACAGAACAGTTTGTTATTGTACCAGGAATAAAACTTATGTGAATTGTTCTTCACAAGGATTAAAAAAAATCCCACAAATTAAATTCAAATATAAAGTACTAGACTTCAGTAATAATGCACTTAGACACTTAAACAGTTTTATGTTCAGTTCTGTTCATACAAAAGGTGTCTACGAATTAAACTTTTCCGAAAACGAAATCAGCTATATTGAAGAAAACTCTCTATCAGTGTTTAAAAACTTGACATTTTTGGATTTGAGCTCAAACCCAATTAATAATTCGGTATTGAGGAACGGATTGTGGAATATATCGAAGTCTCTTCATCAAATAGGTCTGTCGAATTTGAGTCTTCAACGTTTTGAAGCGGGTTTATTCAAACCATTAAAACACACCATATTACAGAAATTAAGCTTACGCTATAACAATTTCAAAATGGTCTTCATGGACAAAATGTTTACGCATTTACCACATTTGAAAGAACTAAATTTTTCGAATAATCATATCGAGTATATGACATTATCGCCCTCTACAACTTTGACCACATTCAGATTATCAGGAAACCACTTAACTAAGTTTCCCAAGTTTTGTGAACAAAGTAAAGCTTTATTTCCAAATCTACAGAAACTTTATATCGACAGAAATTGCATATACAAAATTGCTAGTAGCAGAATAGATTGCCTCAAGAAACTCAAATACCTGAATATATCTGAATTGCACATGGAGATTATACCAAATAATCTGTTTAGCAAATTAACTTCACTGAGAAGATTGTATATTGAACATAGTGATAGTCTGAAGAGTATACACCCTTTAGCTTTCAACAGTTCTAGTTTGGACACTCTCTTCATTCGCAGCAACAAATTATTTTTTTATGAACCTTATGTTAACCCACGGTCAATTTTAGCCAACACTCCGAATTTAAAATACTTGGACATTTCTGACAATATTTTGGGCAAGATGTCTGAACGTGATTGGACAGAAATGCTAAAATGTGTGCCGAAGTTATTGTTCTTGGGTATTAGCATGGGAGAGATCGAAAAGCTCCCAGAAGTCGTTCCCGGGTATCTACACAATCTGAATGATTTTAGAGCTGAATACAATGGAATTACCAAAATCCCAGCGAATTATTTGTCACCATTGAAGAAACTGCTACAGCTCTATCTAAACGACAACAAACTATCAAAAATCAACGAGGGCGACCTTCCTAAATCTTTAGAAATCATCAATTTAGCCTTTAACCCGTTTGTTTGTGACTGTAGATTACTTTGGTTTAAGAACTTCATTGAGAAAAATCCCCAAATTTTCCCCTACTATCCGCGACTGTATTTATGTGAAAATGAGAAGCCACTCGCTGATTTTAGAATCACAATTAAATCTTGCCTCTTTAGCCAGAAAATTAACAACATTATTATGAGTACTTCCTTAGGTTTGGTGTGTTTAGTATTGGGATTTTCTGTCGTTTACCACTACAGATGGCGTTTGCGGTATTTTGTTCACGTTTTGAATCTCCACAGAAGGAAATATTTCAGTTCAAACGGTCAGAGATTTCTATATGATATATATGTAGTCTGTGCTAATATCAGCTGTGAAGAAGTATATATTAGAGAAAACTTGGTTACAATATTGGAAAACGATGGTAAAACAGTTTTCTTTCCTCGACGTGACGCATCACCAAATAAACCAACTGTGACACAAACATTAGAACAAATGGATAGAAGTAAATGTATTCTAATCTGTATTTCTGATGCCTTTTCTTCAGACCAACTCTGTGAATTTCAAGTTAACATGGCATTAGAACGTTCAATACACGATAGAGACTGTACAGTTATTGTTGTTATTTTAGAAGAACTTTCTCCTGATAATGTCAATAAAACAATCAATCATTTATTAAGGACACATCAAAATTATCTTCTTTGGGATGAAGAAGTAGAGGCAAATGCGTTATTTTGGAGAAAATTTAATGAATATATTTGAATAAAGTTATTTCTCAATATTGTTTATAACAGGTATAAAAATGAGCAGAATTTCTCCAACTGGCGATTGATATCATGAAATTGTCGCCTTCATGTGTCCAAATCGACTATTCAATTTGGTGTGGGAGTATTCAAAGCCTCTGAATGCTTTACCTTTCATACCTTCCCTGGATAACTCTTTAAAATACACCATTTACACACATTTTTACTAGTGATAAGACGTACGGGGGGCCGAGCAGGGGCCACAATTTTCGAGGGGGCCACAGACCTTTTTCTCATTATGGATGAAAAAACAAAATTGAAAGTGGAGGGGGAGGGGGGTTGGTTTAAGCATCTTTTCTGGGGGGATACAGTGTAGGCGAAATCAGATGCAAGATCTAGAAGCCGCCGTCTCAGTCGACCCAATCATGGTTTACCAACTTGCCGCCGAGGTGGAAGAGCAGCTCAATGTTTTCAAGACGTCGACTTTTGCTATTAATATCAAAGTATGAAACTTGTTCTTAGTGTCAAACAGATCAAATTATACACCAGTTTTATCAATCACTGCACGTGCAAATTAGGTGAAGTTGACTTGAGATGCAGACATATTCCTCCAACACAGTATTTACCTTCCTTAATTTCATTTCAAGTTATAGTCACAGAAGTCATAGTTATCTGAACGACTTGCTTACAGGTCTATGGTAATCTGGATTCCGTCCCAAGGAACATAATTACCTTACAGACGACAGGCTGGAGACCGGTCATCCCAAAGGACAGAGGAAAACACGAAACCCAAGATAAAGATAACATAGGTAACATACGCCCACTACCAGCTGTCAGAAATGGTAACAAAGTCTGTAGTGGCTTAATAGTCAATTTTCAAATCATCTTAAAAATATTTATAAGTCAAGGCGAAACCTCAAAAACAAATTATTAAATTATTATCAAATTAAAACATGAACAAGGGTCTGATCGATGTAGACAATAACGCTGAAACAGTTCATGTGCTTATGACCAATTTCGAACTTGACTGAGATCTCATCAGTATCTAAATGCATACCAAGTTCCATCAAGATCGGATAAAAACTGTAGTCTATATCGTGTCTACAACCGAATTTTGACATGTTTGATTTTTGACAAGTCTAAAATCGTTCATGCAATTATAACAAATTTAGAACTTGACCGAAATCTCATTAATATTTACATACGTACAAAATTTCATCAAGATCAGATAAAAAATTGTAGCCTTTATCGTGCATACAAGCCAAATTTAACACTTTTTACTAAGTCAAGGGCAACAACTCTGAAACCGTTCATCCTATTATTACCAATTTTGAACTTAACCGAGATCTCATATACCGAGTTTCATCAATATCAGATAATAGCTGTAGCCTTTATCATGTAAACAAGAAATGTGGACGGACGAACGGACAAACCGATGGATGGGACGGACAGACATGGGCGACGGCAATAAACGTCCACATTTCCATTTGGGCGTATAAAAATAGAACCAAATCCAAGGTGATTGGCTTGTGTAATGAAGTATTAAACTATTTTAATATTCAAAAGCGGATAATTCTGGACCCACATAGATTTGAAGGCTCATATGTCGACGGTGAACTGTGAATTACTGTTACTGTTTGCTAAAATTGCACGTTTCTTAGACTAAAGTATGATTGGTCAAAAAGAATGGCACACTTGTTCCTTTAATATAAAAATTATGTGGTCTGAATATCAATCAAACAGATTTATCACACTCTGAATATCAATCAAACAGATTTATCACACTTCCTTTAACAATTTCTTCCTGTATCTTGGATTTCCGTCATGTAACTTTACACTATGATTTCTTCTTTAAGATGGATGTTAGTTTAAAGGAGTATTTTAACATTAACAAATGATTTAACATTAACAAATGATTTATATTGCTAAAACCATTATTTTGTATGATTTCAAGTATGAAAAGGTATGAGATCACTTAAGGTTTGAAATGGTAAGCAACGCTTGAACAAGAAGCGTCTCAGATGCTATAAATATACCCGGACACAAACTGAAGTGAGTCATTTTGTGCATTACTCATATTCGACTCCAATAGGGTTTAAATACAACAAGTATGTATGTATTTAGTTAGCACAGTGGACTACATCGCTTAATACAGGTACAGTTTATATTATATTTCTTTTGTCTTAAAGCGTAAATAAAATATACATAAAATGAATGTATGTACATTTACATAATGGATTTATAAACATAACATGAACGTATATACACATGAAATAAATAAATAAGTAGATGTATATACATAACATGAATGTAAATAT
>NW_008708775.1:2347-4404 GCF_000327385.1 Lottia gigantea | reverse complement strand
ATTTTCGACTTTTTGCACATGTTGAACTGTGGCACTTCCGGTTTTGCAAAAATGTTCCAATTTATATTTATGCACATCGTCGCCTATATAGAAGGTCTATGAAATTTGAAACGTACCTGCAACTACTGCAGTCTAAGCTCAGGAAGGTGTGGACGAAACGAAAAAAAAAAAAAAAAAAAAAAAAAAAAAAAAACTAGAGCCACTCGTGGCACAGAGTGGGACTTTGCAAATGTTGCAAAATGCAAAAGACCCTGAAAAAATCAACCTTCGACGATAATTAGATCAAGCGCAAGAACAGTGTAAAGTTGATAAATTTTCATATTTTAGAAGATTCTAATACCGGAATCGGACGTCAGACCTCACAAATGAAAGTATCAGCAGATAGCCAAGGTCAATGACCTTTGATCCTGTAAAGGAGAAGGTCTAAAAAGGTCAAGATCAAGAGATATACGCCATAAAAATTTCAAATTGCACACGACTATAAAACCGGAAGTTGACATAGGACAGCAAATATAAAAGTATAAATAGATAGCCAATGCCAATGACGTTTGATCCTACAAAGTTCAAGGTCAACAAAGGTCAAGGTCAAAAATTGAAAATTTTGAATTTCCAAAACCTGTTCCTTTTTTTGAACTATGAAGCGGAAACAACCAAAATTCTAAGACAAAGTGGCTCAAAATATGAGGTAATTGTGTAAAAAGTTCCATTTTGAACAAATGTATACTTTGCGAGTTATGCCCCTGGCCAAAAATGTCAATAATGAGTAATTTAACCCGGAAGTGCCACGCCCAACTCAATTTTTTTTGCATAGAGTAATAGATATTCCAAATGTTATGTTGTGTTTTAAATTTCAAGCTTCTACATTATTCAGGTCAAAAGATATAGGTCAACAAATGTCAATTAAGGTCAAAATCGAAAAATGAAAATATCCAAATGTTAAAACCCGTTCCTTTTTTGGAACTATAAAGCTGAAACAACTGAGCTGTTAACACAAACTGGACAAAAGGATGAGGTAATTGTGTGCAAAGTCTCTTTTTGAACAAACGCATCCTATGCGAGTTATGCCCCAGCCCTAAAATGTAAACAATTAGTAATTCAACCCGGATGTGCCACGCCCACATAAGTTTTTTTGTCATAGGTGAATTCATATTCAAAGTGTCTAGTTATATTCCAAATATCAAGGTTCTACATCAAATAGATCATAACATATACATACACTAAGCTCAAAAAGTCGCAAATATTGTAAAAAAAAACTCAAATTTGAAAAAATCACGAATTTCAATTTTGCTTTAAAAAAACGATTGTTATATATCTATTTAAAGTACACGAGAAGCACATTAGGAAACCGAAAAAATTTACTCCCTAGGTTAATTAGGTCACGTGCTAGAACAGTCCAAAGTTGCGAATTTGGATGTTTTTGGACAGCTATAAAAGCGAAAGTAGACGTCAGAGGTCAAATATGAGAGCATAAATTAATAGACAACGTCAATGACCTTTGACCCAATAAAGGTCAAGGTCATCAAAGGTCAAGGTCAAAAATTGAAAATTTTGAATTTCCAAAACCTGTTCCTTATTTTCAACTAAGAAGCGGAAACAACCGAACTTCTAAGACAAAGTGGCTCAATTCATGAGACAATTGTATGCAAAGTTCCATTTTGAACAAACGTATACTTTGCGAGTTATGCTCCTGGCCAAAAATATCAATAATGAGTAATATTCCCCGGATGTGCCACGCCCACCTTAATTTTTTTGAATAGGGTAATTGATATTCCAAATGTTATGTTGTGTTTCAAATTTCAAGCTTCTACATTATTCAAGTCAAAAGATATAGGTCAACAAATGTCAACAAAGGTCAAAATCGAAAAATGAAAATATCCAAATGTTAAAACCCGTTCCTTTTTTGGAACTATAAAGCTGAAACAACTGAGCTGTTAACACAAACTGGCCAAAAGGATGAGGTAATTGTGTGCAAAGTCCCTTTTGTAACAAACGTATCCTATGCGAGTTATGCCCAGNCCCAAAATGTAAACAATTAGTAATTCAACCCGGATGTGCCA
>NW_008708775.1:0-817 GCF_000327385.1 Lottia gigantea | reverse complement strand
GACTTTGCTGAAAGCAAAGTCCCACAACTAGCAAACTTGTTTTCCATTTTATACTGGTCACATTTGCCCGACTGTCAATTGTAAGAAACGACGGCAATCATTATTCAAGATGGCTACCAAATTCACAGCCAGTTTTTGCACGATTTTCTGTTATCTGCCACACTACAATGATCTCCTGACGTGACGTGTCAATTTGGCAGCAATTGCAAATTCTAAATTTAACTCACCGCTATCGATAATCTTTATAGTGAAACTTTTATCATCACCTATACCATTATCAACAGTTACAATGTAGTTACCAAATGATGATTTTTGTATTGTAAATGTTAGACTTGAAATATAATTATATACAGCTACTTGTTGAGTTGTATCTGGTGTTAATCCTTGTCCTGTTGATTCTTGTATCCATTTAAAACTAGGTGTAGGATAGGCTATAACATCAATAAGTAATGTAACTTCTTCACCTATTCTATTCCTTACTTCATCTTTTAAATCACCATTTATTCGGGGTAAGCCTAACACAAAACATCATAGTAAGTTTCAAATTATTAAATATGTACATGTACTTGCATTAAATATTTAATGTCATTGGCTGTAATTGTAATGGTTTTAGTATACTGACTAAATGTAACTTACATCTAATATTTAACGGTAAAGATTTAGTAGTTGACTGACCAATACCATTATTAGCTGTACATGTATAGATTATAGTATACTGACTGAATATATACTTACATCTAATATTTAACGGTAAAGATTTAGTAGTTGATTGACCAATACCATTATTAGCTGTACATGTATAGATTCCTGTATCCTG
>NW_008708774.1:2427-4413 GCF_000327385.1 Lottia gigantea | reverse complement strand
CTTATCCACGCGGAGAGACGTTCCATAACCGATAAAATGCCCAGCAGATAATTAATTCAACACACAGCAAGATAACAAATGTCTTTTCCAAGGTCGCATGTCACTGACAGGGGAACATGATGATAAATATGATCTTGGTCGACTGTCGAGCTATCTCTATCAAATACATGAATGGCACCCCCGAAGTCATGTTTTTCGGGCAAAATTCTCATGAATACGGTTTAAAATTCAGGAAACATTTCAATTCAATTATATAGATGTACGTGTATGCAGTAGGCCTGACAGTCCCATATAATAAATCTATTTTGGGGAAGAGCTTCATGTTATCAAAAAAAGTAAAACGTAATCTATTTGCAAACAATGCACTTATATTTAAAGATAGGCCTACTATGATGATGATTTTATGATCTTGTGTATTTCAGGATCAAAATGTTTATTAGGCCTAAATGAATTAAAAACCTTATATTATGCTGCCCCGGCCTCAATTTATCAACAATGAGCTCTTACATATCTGGTGGTGTAAATCCCCCTACTCGACCCCGTCACCTAATTTCAACCTTTTTCTTTCTTTCCTTTTTCGATCTTTGATCGATTGCACCAATCTTCCCCCTATAAATTCTTATTATTTCGTGATATTCTCTTAGGTTTTTCCTGCGATCACTTCATGTCGGAGAATATATCTTAAATTATAATTGTCAACAGATTTTATGCCAGACTACAAAGCGCTTCATTATTAAATTTCAAAATTACCCCACGTTAAAAACTATAGAAACACCACTCCCAGCTGGACGTGAAGTTGGTATATTATCTAACATGGAGAATGTGTCAAGATCGGACCTCAAGGTTGTAAAGCATTGTGTAACTTACTGACCTTGGCACTTTCTAAATTAAATACTCTGTTCTTTTGTTGGATATTACGAGGAATACAGATTGACACGGCTTAGAGAGAACCATCATTTGAATAATACGTTCATACAGTTTCTGTGTAAACATGCAATGAGTTTGACAGATGGACTAGAAATAATACATAGGTTTATAATAACAGTTGTAACTGCTCATTATAACAGGATGTATCCAATACTATACAATGAATACTATAATACATAATATTCAGCTGATTGTGGTAACTAATTTGAGTATTAGAGACATAAAACTTACCCTGGAAGAAGATTTCCTCATGTTCGCAAAGCGCTCAACTCTTAAACAACAATATACGATCGGTTATATTATACGGACATTAGAGACAAAATAAATGTAAACAACCTGCCAAAGTCCTATAATACAGTCGAACTTTAACCTCTTATTCACAGATATTCGATTGTGTTAACTGTTAGACCGAACACAAGATGGCGACTTGAATACGTTCTAAAAATAGAATCGATGTATACCCAGCCAATTCATTCACGCGATTCAAGTCCAGACCATTAATTTTGTAACCATTGGAACAGAATATGTGGTCAAGGAAACGTTAAATCATACGTTGATCTATTTTTGAACAACACAAGTGATCAGAAGTCCGGCGGATACTTGATGATTTTTCAATGCCGATATTCAATGCCGATAATATCGGCAAGCCTTTAAGCAAAATTGCGAGTGTTACGGGAGCATTTAGCGTTTTTTACATGCCCTGTTGGTCAGTGTGCAGGCAATTCCGATCAATTATATTCTGTGACCCAGCTTTTAGGTCAACCAATATAATTTCGGACATAAGCCTGTGCATAGGCCTATATACCGTATATGGATAAATATCATGTTGACATAAACTAAGCTGTAAATATTGATTACCGCAGGATTATGTTAACAAAATAGATTCATAGAACGATTGGGATTTCGGTACGTTTTGGGCCAGGCATAAAAAGTTACTTTTAACGCTAGTTTTTGGAGAATTTTCACCGTAACAAAATAGGCAAATTTGGCACAATGTTTGTTATCTATACCGAGGTGAACCATTAATGAGTTCATGAAGACATTACTGGAGATTCTACA
>NW_008708774.1:0-2094 GCF_000327385.1 Lottia gigantea | reverse complement strand
CACCAAGTGTTTGTAAAAAAAAAAAGACATTGAAAACAAAATCTTTGTACCATATGGATTCAAACTGATAATTAAATGTATAATTGGAAAACCGATAGTCACGGCTATAATAAAGCATGGTAGCAAAATTTCTATCACTTCAAAAGTAAATGTGAAATGCCGGAAATAATGAGTCTCGCCCAAAGAGACACAACAAAATTCGCCATTCATTACCGATTCAGCTTTACGGAAAATGCTGACCTATTTCATTTCCAAGAAATAAAAATTGCGTTCTTTGTACGGAAACAACCGGAACTATTCTTTGAACTATTGCGATCTCCGTTTAAAGTGATACTAGCCTACGTCTTAGAATGAACATAAAATTTAAGTTATCATAAAGATAGGCTACAACAGAATCCCTGTAAAATCTGGAAAATTGGAAAATTCATAAAACTAAGTAATTATTGAAAGACGCTTAATCTCGATATTAAGCGTTTTTCAATAGTTAATTCCATATTTATGGATAATTACTAAGTTTTATCAGATTATAATAAGGATAATGTTATGTTATTTATGACACCAGGTATATCTACTGGCTCTTCTTATTCGCCAAGCTTAAAATTCTTAAATTTTATGTTAATTCTAAGACGTAGTTTCACTTTAACAAACGAGCATTCTAGTTCCAAAGTTGATACAAGTAACCACCCATGCACGTACAGTTGAGTAGTAGGCTATCCCGCCTTTTTTCGTTCAGTCCAAAACAGTAAATTATTTTCGTCATCGTTCGCTTTGTAGAAGAGTGTTTGTGCCGTAAAGTCATGTCATAGTCATACGTGGGCCTATGAAGCCACATATTTTCACCACAAATGGGGGATCTTGTTGTTTTTGTGGCTATTTCGTCCGTTCCTATTTGCAGTTTGTCAAAAAATGTCGAACCTGAAACCAACAAATGTTGTTTTGGGTTTCGGGTTTCGTTTAACGTTTCGAATCGTTAATGTAATGTAATGTTTATGTCAGTAAATAAGGCCTCCAGCCAAAGTACAAATTTCACAATATAAAACAATAACTTTAAATATGAAGAAATATGTTATATACAAATCCAACAAAACGTTATGTACAATAATTATAATAATAAATATTCAAAACTAAGGATAACTCTTTCTGACTATATAGGATTTATACAAAAACGATGCTAAATTATTCATACAAGTTTGGTTAGACATAACATATTTAAAGACATTTACCCTAGATTCTCCCCTGCTTAAATACACTTTGACATCAGGAAGTAATTCATTTCTTATATTATCATACAATTTACATTCTATTAATGAGTGGATTTCGTCTTCAATCACTATAACTTGGTGATTTTTACAATATACACATATTCTGTTATTCTTATCTTTATTTTGCCACCTACCAGTTTCAATTGCAAGGTCATGGTTTGAACATCTGAATTTAGTAAGCGATATTCTATGACTTTTATTTCTGACTACCTTAAGATATAACTCTTATTCTAGATTAGTCTTAATTAAACTATAATTTTCTAACTTTGGGCTATCATGTATGATATCTGACCATTCCTGTTTACAACAATCTTGTAATCTTTGTTTAAACGAATATAAGAAACCTTTAACATTAGTAACACCTTGTTGATCCCATACATAGCCATACCCATATACATTCAATAAATTGCTGACTTGCGAAGCCCATGTTGTCCTTCCAGCGTTATGAAGCTGTAACAGCATATCATAGCATGCCTTTGGGTATCTTGAATCAGGTAAATATATTATTTTTTAACCAATATTGGATGACATTACAGAAAAAATAAATGTGTAAAGGGAATCGGCCAAGTTCGCCATAAACAGCATGGTTACTAGTGGATGAGCTTACGTGTAGTATTGCCTTGAGAAATCTGAGTTGACATTTTTCTATTGCATCCTTACGTTCGCATCCCCACACTGCTGCCCCATAACATAATATAGGCAAAATCATCCTGTCATATAAAAATAAGGCATCTTTGATACTAACGTTATACCTGTTTACAAAAGAAATAACCATTCCCGAAGCTTTCCTTGTCTGTTGGGATAATGAATCGTCCAATATAATGTTGGTGTA
>NW_008708773.1:118626-119946 GCF_000327385.1 Lottia gigantea | reverse complement strand
GAAACTTTCTCCCCTTGAAGAAAGAGTTTTAGATAGAGGTCTAACATTTATTCCGACATCTAAAACTCTTTCCCATGAACCAATTTTATCGTCGGTTGAACAAGTCAATAGGACTTTTAAGTTAAATTTCTTTTTTCGGAATAGACTCGGCAGAGGCAAGCGAATACCGTTCATTGAAAAGTCTGGTTGGACTCCACCAGACAGCGCGATTGACTCAGATATTTTGGCTACTTGCGATAAATTACATGAAGAAATATCTCATTTACCTTTGGTGAATGAAAAACACAACCTCACCAAGTTTGAAAGGAAAGCTTTGAATAGCCTAAAAAACGATCAGAACATTATAATACGAAAGAGTGACAAGGGCAGTTGCTGTGTCATTCAGAATCGCGAAGACTACATTTTTGAATTAGAGAAACAATTGAACAATGCTAATCATTACCGTGTACTTGATCAACCTATTTTCATGGAAACTGCGCAAAAGATAAACAATATTTTAAAAACTTTAGTAAACAAACAATTTATTTCTGATTCCCAATATGACTATCTTTCAGCGAAACCCGAAGTCCGTCAACGTCACATTTATACTTTACCAAAGATTCACAAAAACCCGGAAACTGAATGGTCTTTAGCCAATAGGATTCCTAAAGGCAGGCCTATTATCTCAGATTGCGCGAGCGAATCCTACCTAGTTTCTGAATACATTGACCATTTTTTACTTCCATTAGCGTGTAAGCATCCGTCATATCTTAAGGATACCACCGATTTTGTTGAAAAAATTAAAAGCTTGAATGTTCCTCCAAACGCAAGATTTATCTCATTAGATGTTACGAGTATGTATACCAATATTGATAATAAAACCGGTTTAGACGCTGTCCGAAAGGCCTTTCTTCGAAATCCCTGCGTAGATAGACCCGACAAAGAAATATTAGAACTTTTGGAATTATGTCTAACGCGAAATGACTTTGCCTTTAATGAAAAAATTTATCTCCAGACTTCAGGCACCGCGATGGGCAAAAGATTTGCGCCGAGTTATGCAAATATCTTTATGGCTGAGTGGGAACTGGAAATTTCTTCCATTTCCCCTTTTGAACCTTTCTTCTATGGAAGGTTTCTTGACGATATTTTTATTATTTGGACCGAGTCTTTAACAAATTTTTGGCAATATTTTGAAATTTTAAATAATCACCACCCTTCTGTAAAACTAACTGCGAATATTTCTGAACAAAGTATGGATTTTTTGGATACTACGGTATTCAAAGGACCAAGTTTCTCTCAAACAAACAAATTAGACATCAAAGTAATTTTTTAAACCAACGG
>NW_008708773.1:111161-112202 GCF_000327385.1 Lottia gigantea | reverse complement strand
ATCCAATGTTATTAAAACGACGTGCTAGCACAAGGGTTAACGAACCTTTCGATAAAATCGTTCTATCTTCAAGAAACAGCAAAATCAAATATGTACTATTTTTCTTCACCATTGTTCGGGAGATGATTTGGACCTTGAAAATTTGGGTATGCCAAAGATGTAAGTTTTGATAATTCCATAATAGAAAACACTAATGACATCGCTCTACAATAAATATTGATTTATCAAGTTTATGAAACATTTACACATGGCTAAGAAGGCTCAAATTTCGGCGGTAAGCTGTGGACACTATCACGGATTAGTTGAGCGCAAAAAGTCCCGTTTCTGACCAAGATACGTTTGATACCAGAATATGACGAATCTGTCGATGGACTTCCTGTACTTTTGAGATCTATTTTGGAGGAATATTTCTTGTTAATATTTATAAATTTCGTAAAACTTCGTACATTTGCACAAATATGTTTACGATGTTCTGTGGGTCCAATGCCATGCAGCACCAAACTCAGACTGTAATTCTTCTATTGTGTTGTTGCTATGTTCAAACTATCCTGAACTATTCAGGAAACGTACCTCTTTATTTCTACATGACATTCTGAAGATGAAAATATTCTTGTCATTTTGAAAAGGTACAGAATGTTGGGAATTTTAGGTTGAGCAATGTTACGAAAGCACAGACACAGGCATTTAATAGCAGGGCTTGACTTTAATTCTATTATCTTAGCGAAGGTATAAGACAGAAGGACTTAAATCTCATTTTATTATCTTTCCGCGGGAAAGCCGTGACAGACAGACAGACAGAAATGGAGACGGACAGAAAGGCAGAGGACAGAGCACTGATCGTAAAATAGTACAGTTTCTCATAAAAAAGGCAATGGTCATTTCTGATAGACCAATAGTCAGTGAGGTCAGGTAGGTCTATTTTTAATGACCATGTAACTATTGTATACCATTTCTTGGAATCTGCTGCGTTTTCTAGGAATTTAAGATTGCCAGACCAAATATAGATTTGGGGGGTTGGGATATATTTTGGTAAAATCGTAG
>NW_008708773.1:110138-111111 GCF_000327385.1 Lottia gigantea | reverse complement strand
GATATGAAACAGAGTGTGAAAGGAGATGTAACGCAACCGTGGGATGTACAGATTTTTTGAAATTCGCTGGATCCTGTCGAAATTACGGTCTTCCAATTCTTCAAATCGAAGTCTTTTCTAACGGAAGCGTAGATATGTGCAAAAACCTTTGTGCTCAGAATAAAAAATGTGTAACTGCCCAATATTTTGGGACGTGTACTCTGTTTGACTCGAAACAAACAGCATTTTTTGATTATGATGAGCCACAGACCGTTCTGCACAAGATTGATATAAATTGTATTTAAATTTACAAATAAATGGTTTATATTATTAAAACGAAATAGTAAATGTTTTATGTTTTTTGTTACTTCTTTTAATTGAGATAGGCGTCATTTGAAAGTTCCTTTCTGTCAATTTTCACATGGATCACTGATCAACAAGGGGGTTGGTGCGAAATTATTAAACTTAGTATAGCGCTCATTACTGCTCTGACATGAGCATTCAATGGCGCTCTACAAAAACAAATATTTCTACATCATAGCCAATGTTTATACACACACACACACCCACTCTCACCCTCACACACACACACACTCTCCCTCACACACACACACCCTCTCACCCTCACACACACGCCTCGCTGTAGTGCCGGCATATTTTATTAGACCCAGGATCAATTTAGCAGCCATATTATGCACTCGATGTAGTGGCTGAATGATCATTCGAGGCAGATTGGTAGAGACTATTGCAATAGTCTTAATGTTAAAATACCAAGGCGTTGACTAGCTTTAAACACGTTGATCTGTTGATGAATGTTTTTATTGCGTGGCAAATTAGATTTGTCACGCTTTGTTTTCGTTATGATTATTTTTTTTTTTTTTTGGGAACGTCCCTAGACAAAATCGAAAATGGTATAGCATAATTGTCTTCACCAAACATTTTTAAATGACCTGGAATCAAAAATGAATATCTAAAACTCAATTTCTGCTAAACC
>NW_008708773.1:102541-103520 GCF_000327385.1 Lottia gigantea | reverse complement strand
TCCCTGATCCAATCCCTCTACACCTATTTCGGCACCGAAATACAAACAACATACTGTCAAAACATTAATATATTATTTATTGTTAAAGTTGTTCAATGAAATAAAAAATTATTTGGTACCATTTTGACCACTTTGTAAGGGATATTTCAACTAATTTTGGGGCCATTTGGGTTAAAAATTGACTATAACAATCTCGGGGGTTCTGAAGTACCCCAGTAGGTCAAATTTGAGTTTTTTACACATAATTTTCAAATTATCAATAAATGTTATAACCATATCAAGTTAAGCCAGCTACTTTTGAAATCTTGACCAATTGGTCAATAATTGAATCAAAACAGATGCACTCTGCTCATCCCTAGATCACAACCCGACCCTTATGTAATATTCTAGATTATAGGTTTGGCTTGAAGACAGGATGACTTTCGCATATCGATATAACTATCATCTTGAATAATTGATTTGGTCAACAAGGAGTCTTTATAAAGTATTATTTGCCACACCTGGAAATATATTTCATGTTCTTTTGTTCAAAATTTCCATTATATATTAGGGGTTCCCAAATACCCCAGGTTCTATCCAATGTTATTAAAACGACGTGCTAGCACAAGGGTTAACGAACCTTTCGATAAAATCGTTCTATCTTCAAGAAACAGCAAAATCAAATATGTACTATTTTTCTTCACCATTGTTCGGGAGATGATTTGGACCTTGAAAATTTGGGTATGCCAAAGATGTAAGTTTTGATAATTCCATAATAGAAAACACTAATGACATCGCTCTACAATAAATATTGATTTAACAAGTTTGAAAATGATTTACACATTTCGGCGGTAAGCTGTGGACACTATCACTGATTAGTTGAGCGCAAAAAGTCCCGTTTCTGACCAAGATACGTTTGATACCAGAATATGACGAATCTGTCGATGGACTTCCTGTACTTTTGAGATCTATTTTGGAGGAATATTTCTTGTTAATATTT
>NW_008708773.1:81453-82863 GCF_000327385.1 Lottia gigantea | reverse complement strand
ACATATGGACGTGTGATATAAATGTCAAAATGAACCTGGTAGTTATAACTGTTCGTGTCCAGAGGGGTCTGAATTACAGGGAAATGGTTTGAATTGTGGACCAAGTGGACCAGGTATAGTAGTTATACATTATATATTACATAACTCAAGCGTGATATTTGCCAAAACTTGCAGTAAACTATTGGATAGAACGGTTTAAGTAAAACTTGGTATATTGCACGGGGCATTCCGCTTTTATGTCAAAAAGTATTATCATCAAAAATGTCGTGATTTATACCTGACAATATTTCTAACGTATTATTTATATCTATGTATCTAATTGATCAAACTAAATTTGTTTTTAAAGGGTCGATTAAAAACGGAGAGTACTAATTGTTAATTAAACAGTTTGACTTAGTTTTGGTGTTTGGCTTTATAATGGCTCGATATTTACAACTTTCGAGTTGAGCTCGAAGCTGTAATGCTTTCGTTATATACAGCTTTCGAGTTGAGATCGAAGCTGTAATGTTTTCGTTATATACAGCTTTCGGAAGCTGACAGATCTGTCAAACAGGTCTAGTATTAGTTGAAACCTTTCGAATACATAGGAGACATGTTTCTCTAAAATTAGGTTTTTTTTTACTTAAATCCGTAGAGTAGTTTCCTAACAGTTTACAAAAAAGCATAACGAACTTTTTTTTAAAATTAAACAATTAATGACTGGATTATTTAGTTAAAACTTTCAGATACGTTAAGGGACACATATCTTCTTCATAAATTTGCGGAATGCTCCTTTAAGTGGATTCTCCCAAACGACCATTATCTATTAGTATTGATATGTAAGTCTATGAAACCCAGAATGATATTTGTTGCCTGTCAAAGTATTTAGCCTTGTGTTTCAGGCAGACAATTCGTCAGCTAATCAGTAATTATAACTAATTTAAATATATATGTATATATCCTAGTGACGATCCTAATCTGATAATTTAACATTTTTTCAGGCCCCTGTATGTTCGAGAATGCAACGGTGTATGGAATTGCACGTAATTTCAATAGAACTTATATTGGCCGTGATAATGAAACAGAGTGTGAAAGGAGATGTAACGCAACCGTGGGATGTACAGATTTTTTTAAATTCGCTGGATTCTGTCGAAATTACGGTCTTCCAATTCTTCAAATCGAAGTCTTTTCTAACGGAAGCGTAGATATGTGCAAAAACCTTTGTGCTCAGAATAAAAAATGTGTAACTGCCCAATATTTTGAGACGTGTACTCTGTTTGACTCGAAACAAACAGCATTTTTTGATGATGATGAGCCACAGACCGTTCTGCACAAGATTGATATAAATTGTATTTAAATTTACAAATAAATGGTTTATATTATTAAAACGAAATAGTAAGTGTTTTATGTTTTTTGTTACTTCTTTTAATT
>NW_008708773.1:79042-81247 GCF_000327385.1 Lottia gigantea | reverse complement strand
GGTTGGTGCGAATCTGCAACAGTTTCCGATGATTCAATGAAGACCGCCATTTTCTTCATTTCCCTTTTTCTCCAAATAATACGAGATTCCTGATTGGATATATCGAATGGTGACGTATGGTCTGCAAAGAGAAGTTATTAGTCTCTAATGATGATAAAATGGAATTGTCCAACCAACGGTTAGATGTGAATAATCATTTACCTTTGCTAAAGATTAAAATTATTAAACTTAGTATAGCGCTCATTACTGCTCTGACATGAGCATTCAATGGCGCTCTACAAAAACAAATATTTCTACATCATAGCCAAGGTTTATACACACACACACACCCACTCTCACCCTCACACACACACACACTCTCACCCTCACACACACACACCCTCTCCCTCACACACACACACCCTCTCACCCTCACACACACGCCTCGCTGTAGTGCTGGCATATTTTATTAGACCCAGGATCAATTTAGCAGCCATATTATGCACTCGATGTAGTGGCTGAATGATCATTCGAGGCAGATTGGTAGAGACTATTGCAATAGTCTTAATGTTAAAATACCAAGGCGTTGACTAGCTTTAAACACGTTGATCTGTTGATGAATGTTTTTATTGCGTGGCAAATTAGATTTGTCACGCTTTGTTTTCATTATGATTATTTTTTTTTTATTTTTTTTTTTTGGGAACGTCCCTAGACAAAATCGAAAATGGTATAGCATAATTGTCTTCACCAAACATTTTTAAATGACCTGGAATCAAAAATGAATATCTAAAACTCAATTTCTGCTAAACCGGAAGTGTGCCATTGCATAATGTGCAAATATTTTGCATCAAATCTGTAGGGCTTATTTATGAACCGATTTACCTGAAATTTTCTTTAATATGTGCATTGTTATAAGACGTATCTGGCGAGGCTAAAATAAATTCAAAAAATATTTTTGTCAAAAAAAATGGAATCCAAAATTTTCAAAAAAGCTCAAAATTTCTAACTCAGCCGCTAATTATCCGATTGATCTGAAATTCACAGGACATATACAGAATGTCCATACAAATAAATTTATACAATCAAAATTTTTATATCACTTCCGGTTTTTGTGTGATCACTTCCGGCTTTGCGTGAGAACTTCCGGTTTGTTTAAATCACGCCTGGCATCCCTACTTCCAGTATAAATTTCAGATGTTGGCAAAAACCATATATATTGTCTGTCAGTCATAATTAGAATGCACTTAGCAGAAAAAATCCAAACCGGAAGTGATGCATAAGCCGTCGCCTCGGACTGACCCATTTTGGCAAAAAATTAATTAGTCCTCCATTTTTTATCCGATTTTTATGATTTTGGTGTCTATTAAAACCTTGTAACCTTGTCTACAGTTTGATGGAAACGAATTTTGAATTTCGAATAGGAATTTTTTTTATATTCGTTTGAATTTTTTGAAAATTCAAAAGGCCACACCATGTGACCTTGACCTTCGATGACCTTGAAAATTTCACTGTAGGCTGTTCTTGACCTCAGCTATCCACAGATGTACTCATATTGGTTGAAAAATATTAACTTCCGGTTTAATAGCCATTCAAAAATTAACATTTTTAACAACTTTGGACGGCTGTATGACCTTTTCTAATAAACACAGAAAATTATTTTTTTCAATTTTGTAATTCCCTTTTGATTATCTTTTCAATGATATATGACAATAATCCATTAAAATATGTTTTTAAAATATTGGGTTTTTTCGACTGAGGGTTCTAACTTACAATATAATTAACTCCTAGCAATATGGTTTGTATATTCAAGATCTACTCAATTTTCTCTTTTCAACGATATGTGACATGGGTGGTTTAATACAAAATTGAATTTGTGAAAATAGGCATAAAAGTGTTAAATTTTATAAAAAATGTGATAAAAATCTGTAGATTGTGGGGATTAAAATGATTGACAGGTGTTATAACAGGTTATATAATATGATAGGAAAGCTATCCATATGAACTTTTGACATGCAGGTGTGAAGTAGTTTGGATCATAAACAGATTAATCTGATTATGTAATCTTTTAACACTTAAAAAAATAACTTTTTTATTTCAATTTTCACTTACAATAATTTAACATACACTCATATAGAGTAGTGAATTTTTGATACATGAACCTGTTCGAATTTTTTCTGTACCATTAATAGAACTCTATCTGCAAGATACACACAACAGTTTTGGTTA
>NW_008708773.1:77427-78692 GCF_000327385.1 Lottia gigantea | reverse complement strand
TTTAACCACCTCACCCTCATCTCCAGCCTGTAAACCACGACGTCATAATAATGAGAAGGATAAATCCAAATGGTCTATTCCCACACTCACCAAACCAACAGTTATCATTGGATCTTCCAACATCAGCAACATCCCGTTCCTACATCCAGATACCCAAGCCGAATCTTACCCTGGTGCCCGAATTCAGCATATCAATACATTACTCTCCAAGATCACTCCAACAACCATTCCGAAAAAGGTGTTATTTCATGTTGGCCTAAATAATAAACAGGAATCAGGAGAATCCATACACAGAAGAATGCTGGAACTCCTCAAACTTGCCAAGTCGAAATTTCCGTCTGCTACCCTTTACACCACACAGATTCCTTCCTCAAAGGAGCTACAATTAGCTGAACCTCATTTAGTCAATAACCTCCAGAAGTTCAACAGTCTACTATATCATAAACCGTCTGCCAATGCCCATACTATTCCTCGCTTCAATGGAGTGGTCAATGTCATTTCGGATAACATCCACTGGATGTCCCCCACTGCAAAAAGTATTTATTTTTCATGGGTCTCCCATTTAAACTGAACGCGGTGGGAAATGCTCTAAAATTAGGAAAAACTGTGGTTAACCTCAGTTCGCGAAAACTTTCTCCCCTTGAAGAAAGAGTTTTAGATAGAGGTCTAACATTTATTCCGACATCTAAAACTCTTTCCCATGAACCAATTTTATCGTCGGTTGAACAAGTCAATAGGACTTTTAAGTTAAATTTCTTTTTTCGGAATAGACTCGGCAGAGGCAAGCGAATACCTTTCATTGAAAAGTCTGGTTGGACTCCACCAGACAGCGCGATTGACTCAGATATTTTGGCTACTTGCGATAAATTACATGAAGAAATATCTCATTTACCTTTGGTGAATGAAAAACACAACCTCACCAAGTTTGAAAGGAAAGCTTTGAATAGCCTAAAAAACGATCAGAACATTATAATACGAAAGAGTGACAAAGGCAGTTGCTGTGTCATTCAGAATCGCGAAGACTACATTTTTGAATTAGAGAAACAATTGAACAATGCTAATCATTACCGTGTACTTGATCAACCTATTTTCATGGAAACTGCGCAAAAGATAAACAATATTTTAAAAACTTTAGTAAACAAACAATTTATTTCTGATTCCCAATATGACTATCTTTCAGCGAAACCCGAAGTCCGTCAACGTCACATTTATACTTTACCGAAGATTCACAAAAACCCGGAAACTGAATGGTCTTTAGCCAATAG
>NW_008708773.1:76587-77377 GCF_000327385.1 Lottia gigantea | reverse complement strand
TTACTATTCACAAAGTACAAGGTCTAAGTCTCGAAAAATGAAATATTCCAAGCTGGTCAAGCCTATGTTGCGTTAAGCAGAGTTAAAACATTACAGGGTCTTACAATACAAGATTTTACGGAAAAAAACATATATTGTGATGAAAAAATTGAATCGGCATTAGGAGCAATGGATACTTTTTTAAAACCTGAAAACGAGACCATATCAACTGATACTAATATAATTTTACACAATGTTCAGGGTTTATCTATTTATATAGAGGATTTACAGAAACACAGGAAAATGCTAGAAGGTGATATCATTTGTTTAACAGAAACATGGCTAAATAATTCAATAACTCCAGCAAAACTAAAGTTAAATGGTTTCCGTCTTCACCACCATCCTCGAAGCAGCGGCTATGATGACACTAGAGATTTCAAATTTTTGAAAGAAAAGGGGCACGAAAGAGTAGGACCACCCGTTTATGGATTAGATTTATTTCTCCCAATGTTAGAAAGATTATTAGTTGAATTACAAGAATCTGGTTCAGACTATGTTATTATTTCAACCAAAATATCTTGGAGGGTCATTTGTCTATACTAAATTGTTTTCAAAAATTTGGTTTTCAACAACTTGTTCAGCATTACACTACTGAAGGTGGGACACTTATAGATCATGTTTATATCAGTAAAGAAATTCCGTCACATAATGTTCACATTTCACACATACCTATATATTATAGCTACCATGAAGCTATTAAAATAACCATACGATAAGTTATCTTGATACAAGATTGAATTTACCCTTTCAC
>NW_008708773.1:70892-76537 GCF_000327385.1 Lottia gigantea | reverse complement strand
CAGAAAATTATTTTTTTCAATTTTGTAATTCCCTTTTGATTATCTTTTCAATGATATATGACAATAATCCATTAAAATATGTTTTTAAAATATTGGGTTTTTTCGACTGAGGGTTCTAACTTACAATATAATTAACTCCTAGCAATATGGTTTGTATATTCAAGATCTACTCAATTTTCTCTTTTCAACGATATGTGACATGGGTGGTTTAATACAAAATTGAATTTGTGAAAATAGGCATAAAAGTGTTAAATTTTATAAAAAATGTGATAAAAATCTGTAGATTGTGGGGATTAAAATGATTGACAGGTGTTATAACAGGTTATATAATATGATAGGAAAGCTATCCATATGAACTTTTGACATGCAGGTGTGAAGTAGTTTGGATCATAAACAGATTAATCTGATTATGTAATCTTTTAACACTTAAAAAAATAACTTTTTTATTTCAATTTTCACTTACAATAATTTAACATACACTCATATAGAGTAGTGAATTTTTGATACATGAACCTGTTCGAATTTTTTCTGTACCATTAATAGAACTCTATCTGCAAGATACACACAACAGTTTTGGTTATTGGTGTTAGTAAGGCCGAGGGAATAAAAGCAAACAGCGGGCTGTCTCTAGCAAACACTGAATACAGAATACAGAGCGGGATTCTAACCCACAGCACTTAATGGCCTAGCAGGCACCAATTCAACTGGCTTCCGACTGCGCTAATCCTTAGCAATAAAAAGAAAGTGGCAATTTTATTTTCTGCTAAGATTATTATAGGTCATAAATAAATTAATCTGAAGAAGCTAATATAGCGAAATCCGGATCGTATATTTCGAGGAGCCCCCCATTTTTTGTTAATTTTTGTAAGATATTTGATGTAAGTTGTTATATATTTTTTTCCACTTTTTTGTCTTCTCAAATAAAAATTTGCCGTTTTAGG
This sequence comes from Lottia gigantea, assembly GCF_000327385.1. Taxonomy (NCBI): domain Eukaryota; kingdom Metazoa; phylum Mollusca; class Gastropoda; family Lottiidae; genus Lottia; species Lottia gigantea. Next base: position 75,596 of record NW_008708773.1, on the reverse strand, counting down.
TACTTTTTACCCGTTAAGTATTTTTTGTGCTTTTTAAGTACTTTTACCATATTTATTTAGTTTTTGAGCTACCATGGACCATCGCTTTAGATCTCATTGGCAATATCCCAGGCAAAATTACTTTCCCCAGAATTCGTATCTCGCATAATCAACCCAACTATCGGCATAATCAACCCAACTATCGGCATAATCAACCAAACTATCGGCATAATCAACCAAACTATCGGCATAATCAACCAAACTATCGGCATAATCAACCAAACTATCGCCAAAACCAGCATCAGAGAGGAAACACTAATCCCAACCGCCAGAACAACTACCGTCGTCCATACAACCCTGATAACCACCAAAGACAGGAGACCAATCCAGCAGTGAAGATATTATTCCAAATCTTACAATGTCTTCACCATGCTTCCGTCATTTCAAAGCAAGTCAGTGATTCTCCCACACGTGGTTTTATCTCTAAAATTTCGGATCTCAATCGGTTTGTTAAACCAGCTTTAAAAAATTCTGCTATTTCCTCGGCTATCGAGACAGTAAATAATGTTTGGGCTAAAAACGTGGCGATAGCACTTAAGAATCATTATGATTCACAGCAGGCTGAAAAAATTTCCTTGATCAAAGCACGCAATATTTCGACGCCAAGATCGAACCCTGAAACACCGAAACCTCAACGTACCAATACTCGCCGCCGCTTAAGTTTAACCACCTCACCCTCATCTCCAGCCTGTAAACCACTACGTCATAATAATGAGAAGGATAAATCCAAATGGTCTATTCCCACACTCACCAAACCAACAGTTATCATTGGATCTTCCAACATCAGCAACATCCCGTTCCTACATCCAGATACCCAAGCCGAATCTTACCCTGGTGCCCGAATTCAGCATATCAATACATTACTCTCCAAGATCACTCCAACAACCATTCCGAAAAAGGTGTTATTTCATGTTGGCCTAAATAATAAACAGGAATCAGGAGAATCCATACACAGAAGAATGCTGGAACTCCTCAAACTTGCCAAGTCGAAATTTCCGTCTGCTACCCTTTACGCCACACAGATTCCTTCCTCAAAGGAGCTACAATTAGCTGAACCTCATTTAGTCAATAACCTCCAGAAGTTCAACAGTCTACTATATCATAAACCGTCTGCCAATGCCCATACTATTCCTCGCTTCAATGGAGTGGTCAATGTCATTTCGGATAACATCCACTGGATGTCCCCCACTGCAAAAAGTATTTATTTTTCATGGGTCTCCCATTTAAACTGAACGCGGTGGGAAATGCTCTAAAATTAGGAAAAACTGTGGTTAACCTCAGTTCGCGAAAACTTTCTCCCCTTGAAGAAAGAGTTTTAGATAGAGGTCTAACATTTATTCCGACATCTAAAACTCTTTCCCATGAACCAATTTTATCGTCGGTTGAACAAGTCAATAGGACTTTTAAGTTAAATTTCTTTTTTCGGAATAGACTCGGCAGAGGCAAGCGAATACCTTTCATTGAAAAGTCTGGTTGGACTCCACCAGACAGCGCGATTGACTCAGATATTTTGGCTACTTGCGATAAATTACATGAAGAAATATCTCATTTACCTTTGGTGAATGAAAAACACAACCTCACCAAGTTTGAAAGGAAAGCTTTGAATAGCCTAAAAAACGATCAGAACATTATAATACGAAAGAGTGACAAAGGCAGTTGCTGTGTCATTCAGAATCGCGAAGACTACATTTTTGAATTAGAGAAACAATTGAACAATGCTAATCATTACCGTGTACTTGATCAACCTATTTTCATGGAAACTGCGCAAAAGATAAACAATATTTTAAAAACTTTAGTAAACAAACAATTTATTTCTGATTCCCAATATGACTATCTTTCAGCGAAACCCGAAGTCCGTCAACGTCACATTTATACTTTACCGAAGATTCACAAAAACCCGGAAACTGAATGGTCTTTAGCCAATAGGATTCCTAAAGGCAGGCCTATTATCTCAGATTGCGCGAGCGAATCCTACCTAGTTTCTGAATACATTGACCATTTTTTACTTCCATTAGCGTGTAAGCATCCGTCATATCTTAAGGATACCACCGATTTTGTTGAAAAAATTAAAAGCTTGAATGTTCCTCCAAACGCAAGATTTATCTCGTTAGATGTTACGAGTATGTATACCAATATTGATAATAAAACCGGTTTAGACGCTGTCCGAAAGGCCTTTCTTCGAAATCCCTGCGTAGATAGACCCGACAAAGAAATATTAGAACTTTTGGAATTATGTCTAACGCGAAATGACTTTGCCTTTAATGAAAAAATTTATCTCCAGACTTCAGGCACCGCGATGGGCAAAAGATTTGCGCCGAGTTATGCAAATATCTTTATGGCTGAGTGGGAACTGGAAATTTCTTCCATTTCCCCTTTTGAACCTTTCTTCTATGGAAGGTTTCTTGACGATATTTTTATTATTTGGACCGAGTCTTTAACAAATTTTTGGCAATATTTTGAAATTTTAAATAATCACCACCCTTCTGTAAAACTAACTGCGAATATTTCTGAACAAAGTATGGATTTTTTGGATACTACGGTATTCAAAGGACCAAGTTTCTCTCAAACAAACAAATTAGACATCAAAGTAATTTTTTAAACCAACGGATACTCACCAACTTTTATATAAAAACTCTTTTCACCCAAAACATACTTTTACGGGAATAATCAAATCACAAATTTTGCGTTTTTTTAGAATTTGCACTCAAAAAGTAGATTTTGATGCAGCTTGTAGACTAGTTTTCAGTAAATTAAGAGAGAGGGGCTATTCCAAACGATTCTTGCGCAAAATTAAAAATGACACTGTTTTGGACCTTTTGAAAATTAATGAACCCCCTCCTCCAATAGATAACTTTGGCGCATTACCATGTAGAGGTTCTCGGTGTCGCACCTGTGAACATATCCATATGTCTCATTATTTTCAAAATAAAAAAACGGAAAAATATTTGAAATTAAAGAACGTCTCACGTGTACGGATAAAAATATCATTTACCTAATTTCGTGTAAAAAATGTGACAAACAATACGTCGGCGAAACCCAGAACGCGTTGCGAACTCGATTTAGCGGCCATCGCTTTGATATAATTCATAGCAAAAATAGACCAATTTCTCATCATTTTAATTTACCTGACCATTCCATTGAAGACCTACTTATCATGCCTATTGAATCAATTCCTGACTCTGATCTTATCAAACCAAAAACCAAACGATTACAGAGAGAAAGCTACTGGATGGACCAACTGCAAACAGTGGCTCCAAATGGACTTATGGACTGGTTGTTTTTTTAACTTAATACTAACTATGCTAACTTCACCTTATCTTGTATTGAACATTTATCTCTTTATTTGTGACCTTGGCCAGTGCTTTACATAGAAGTTTTTAGGAACTTCTTCACTCTTAACACTATCTTTCAACTCTATAATAATTCACAGTTTTTTTTTTTAATGTTTTGTAAAATTTCCCCTTATGATAATAAAACATACACTTATTTAGAGCAGTGACTTTTTGATACATCAACCAGTTCGAATTTGGTCTGTTTGTCTGTACCATTAATAGAACTCTATCTGCAAGATACATTATACAGCAATTTTTGGTTATTGGTGTTATGCTGAGGGGATGAAAGCAAACAACATTTATTGTCGTCTGTTAAGCTTATTATAGGTCATAAATAAATTAGTCTGACTACATAATCTTTTAGCTCTATAATAATTCACATGTTTTTTCGAGTTGTGCTATATTTTCACTTACAATATTTAAACAAACGCTCATTTAGAGCAGTGATGATGATTATAATTCTAGAATGATTGATGAAAAATGCACTAATTCTGTGTCCATCGGTGCTCTAGATTATTCAAAAGATGTTAGAACCGGTAAAATGACGCTTAAAACCACATGTGTTAAAGTGACTGATACACCATTAGTGTCTTGCTTAAAAATACGTCTAGGGTCAAAAGTTCTGTTAGTAATTAATTTAAATGTTTCTACTGGCTTGATAAATGGAAGTTTTGGTCAAGTAACATTCATTCAAACTGATCAGAATAATCAAACTGACAAAATTTTTGTAAAATTTGATAATTCTAAAGTTGGAATAAATGAAGACAGTGTTCCACTTCCGCCAAATGTACCACGTGGTAGTATTGTTATTGAGAGATATAAAAGCCCTCATGTTAACTATAAGGGCGATGTTAGACGCCAGTTCCCATTACATCTCGCCTATGCAGTTACTATTCACAAAGTACAAGGTCTAAGTCTCGAAAAATGAAATATTCCAAGCTGGTCAAGCCTATGTTGCGTTAAGCAGAGTTAAAACATTACAGGGTCTTACAATACAAGATTTTACGGAAAAAAACATATATTGTGATGAAAAAATTGAATCGGCATTAGGAGCAATGGATACTTTTTTAAAACCTGAAAACGAGACCATATCAACTGATACTAATATAATTTTACACAATGTTCAGGGTTTATCTATTTATATAGAGGATTTACAGAAACACAGGAAAATGCTAGAAGGTGATATCATTTGTTTAACAGAAACATGGCTAAATAATTCAATAACTCCAGCAAAACTAAAGTTAAATGGTTTCCGTCTTCACCACCATCCTCGAAGCAGCGGCTATGATGACACTAGAGATTTCAAATTTTGAAAGAAAAGGGCACGAAAGAG
>NW_008708773.1:66133-70187 GCF_000327385.1 Lottia gigantea | reverse complement strand
CTATTTAAGGGAATTATGCGAATTCCGTACAATTGTAGTACTTCTGAAGACCATTTACATATTGTATTCAACGCCAAAATCAACACCCATTGGCGAATCTGTCACTTAAACTCAACGTTTCCCAATGTCAGAAATTGTATATCCATAGTTCTTGTGCTTCTTTACCTATACCTAGGTTATTTTGAAATAAAACAGCGAGCCCCACGCAACACCCGAACTAGCTCTATTAAAACGGATTTTGCCACTATTTCATAGCTCTATTGAAACGAAATGGACATTAACAACGTACGTTATAGCTCTATTGAACCGAAATGGACATTAACACCGTACTTTATAGCTCTATTGAACCGAAATGGACATTAACACCGTACTTTATAGCTCTATTGAACCGAAATGGACATTAACACCGTACTTTATAGCTCTATTGAACCGAAATGGACATTAACAACGTACTTTATAGCTCTATTGAAGCGAAATGGACATTAACACCGTACTTTATAGCTCTATTGAACCGAAATGAACATTAACAACGTACGTTATAGCTCTATTGAAACAAAATGGACCCTTTACCACATACTTTATAGCTCTATTGAAAGGGAATGGACCTTTACAACGTACTTTATAGCCCTATTGAACCGAAATGGACATTAACACCGTACTTTATAGCTCTTTTGAACCGAAATGGACATTAACACCGTATTTTATAGCTCTATTGAACCGAAATGGACATTAACACCGTACTTTATAGCTCTATTGAACCGAAATGGACATTAACACCGTACTTTATAGCTCTATTGAAGCGAAATGGACATTAACACCGTACTTTATAGCTCTATTGAACCGAAATGAACATTAACAACGTACGTTATAGCTCTATTGAAACAAAATGGACCCTTTACCACATACTTTATAGCTCTATTGAAAGGGAATGGACCTTTACAACGTACTTTATAGCCCTATTGAACCGAAATGGACCTTTACAACGTACTTTATAGCTCTATTGAAACGAAATGGACATTAACAACGTACGTTATAGTTCTATTGAAACGAAATGGACATTAACCACGTACGTTATAGCTCTATTGAACCGAAATGGACATTAACAACGTACTTTATAGCTCTAGTGGGCGTATATTACCTTGCCTGGCAAGCTATCTTTATATTTCTGATCGAAAATTCGTCATTTATAAACAAAACCTTCTGCGCTTGTTCGTATTCATTTCCCAGACGACAGGAAACCTTTCACGAGAAAACACCGGCCTCGTATCAATTATGAAAGGAAATTGCAAATTTGACGTTTTAGCAATTCCTCAGTGGCCAGGTAAATTTATAGAAACTATATATTATAAAGGGTTTAGATCACGCATAATTAGCGTTATTCTTCACGTTGAAAATAAACCGGTCTATCCCTTTAATGTAATATTGTATATAATTTGTAGTTTAGTAAGATCTACTCTACTAAGAATTAGACTTTTTTCTAAATTGATTGCCAAAATATAGTGAATATCGCAAACTATGAATATTTGTTGGTAGTCGTAGTGGTTAGTAGTTGGATTGGTTCCATTGAGTGTTGATGTGTAAAGTGTCAAAGTCTCACCTGTTGAATATTGATCTGGCACCTGTCATTTTGAATACTCTCAATTGATGTTGATGTATGAAGTGTCAAAGTTCCACCTGCTGAATATTGATCTGACATCTGTCATTTTGAATACTCTCAATTGATGTTGATGTATGAAGTGACAAAGTTCCACCTGCTGAATATTGATCTGACATCTGTCATTTTGAATACTCTCAATTGATGTTGATGTATGAAGTGTCAAAGTTCCACCTGCTGAATATTGATCTAACATCTGTCATTTTAAATACTCTCAATTGATGTTGATGTATGAAGTGACAAAGTCTCACCTGTTGAATCTTGATCTGGCACCTGTCACTTTGAATACTCTCAATTTAAAGCGATTTAAGTTTATGTAGATAACAGGCACTAACACAATACTTAACGAACCTTTCGATAAAATCGTTCTATCTTCAAGAAACAGCAAAATGAAATATGTACTATTTTTCTTCACCATCTTTCGGGAGTTGATTTGGACCTTGAATAAATGCAAATAATCTTCAGAACAATGAGAACTGAATGGATTGTGTTGCAACTTTAAGTATTGTCTAAAATCCAATAAAAATTCCACACGAACGCAGATAACATTTAACAAATTTAGTTGAAATTTTAAAGCTGCAACACACTCGACAATTTTGGCAACGTTATACTTCCATACAAAAATACCTCAAACTAGGAATTTCACTTTTTATATATTTCATTCACAAGCTTATCCTAATTCAGAAAATTTGGGTATCCCAAAGATGCAAGTTTTGATAAGTCCGTAATAGAAAACACTAATGACATCGCTGCACAATAAATATTGATTTATCAAGTTTATGAAACATTTACACATGGCTAAGAAGGCTCAAATTTCGGCGGTAAGCTGTGGACACTATTACTGATTAGTTGGGCACAAAAAGTCCCGTTTCTGACCAAGATACGTTTGATACCAGAATATGACGAATCTGTCGATGGACTTCCTGTACTTTTGAGATCTATTTTGGAGGAATATTTCTTGTTAATATTTACAAATTTCGTAAAACTTCGTACATTTGCACAAATATGTTTACGATGTTCTGTGGGTCCAATGCCATGCAGCACCAAACTCAGACTGTAATTCTTCTATTGTGTTGTTGCTATGTTCAAACTATCCTGAACTATTCAAGAAACGTGCCTCTTTATTTCTACATGACATTCTGAAGATGAAAATATTCTTGTCATTTTGAAAAGGTATACGGAATGTTGGGAATTTTAGGTTGAGCAATGTTACGAAAGCACAGACACAGGCATCTAATAGCAGGGCTTGACTTTAATTCTATTATCTTAGCGAAGGAATAGGACACAAACCAAGCCTGGCAACTCACAAATCACAGCTGTACAACCGTTAATACATAAAGTGTCAAAGACCCACCTGCTGATCTGGCATATGTCATTTTGAATACTCTCTATTTAGGTATACATAGCTATTTTGGTGTTGTGAAATAGACTAACGGAAACAGCCAATCAGAGCTCTCGACAGAAAGATTGTAACAATTTGGTTGCGACTAGAATCGAGGGATCTGATTATCTGTATTTGCTAGCGTACAATCCAATCAAATCGCTGCCTTTACACACTTCTTTTGTTGCTATGCTGGCGTTTTCATCTAGCAAATCATTGGCAACTCACAAATCACAGCTGTACAACCGTTGATATATAAAGTGTCAAAGACCCACCTGCTGATATGGCATATGTCATTTTGAATACTCTCTATTTAGGTTTAGATAGCTATTTTGTTATAAATACTGACTCATTTCATCATTACTTCATACAATAATTTGTAAACAGTAATCATGCTTACAATTCGAGTATTGGGTGTTTTCGCCGTTATTGTGGTCGCATTTGTTTTGGTAGAGTCTGACGTTGAACTTTGTGAAGACGATGTGAACGGTAAGTATAGCCTTAGATGTTATTCTGAATGCAAAGAAACTTGGGAATGAAATGGTGTTTTTACATCATAAGTTTCGACTTTAGTTTGAGCTAATGAAGACTGTAGTGTGTATTTCCATCTAAATACCATGGAAACAAATATATAATAAGGAAACAATCAAAGCTGAAAATGACGTGATAAACATACAATTGGGTAAAATAATTATTATGACGCAGCTCACAGTATTTACCTATTTAATCATTGTTCATTCTCAAACCTACATTATAAGCTGATTATATATTTATTCATTTTAGTTTGTCATGGTGAACTTCCAGCCAATGCGATGTGTTCAGGAGAGAATAATAAAACCAAGCGATGTCAGTGTAAAAAGGGATATAAAATGAGTCTGGATATCGATTGTACATCGAATGGCTCGGTATTTTCCTGCCAGGGTAAGGGTTCTATCTCCGCTGGGGTAGACAAAGGAAGACATTTTTTCTTTTTGTTATTTTTTTCTTTTTTTTTCTTTTTTATTTATTTTTTTTTTTAG
>NW_008708773.1:63169-66083 GCF_000327385.1 Lottia gigantea | reverse complement strand
CCCTAATAATCTATCTGCTGTTTTCTTCAGATATAGATGAATGTGCAACCAATAATGGATCGTGTGAATATAAATGTCAAAATGAACCTGGTAGTTATAACTGTTCGTGTCCAGAGGGGTCTGAATTACAGGGAAATGGTTTGAATTGTGGACCAAGTGGACCAGGTATAGTAGTTATACATTATATATTACATAACTCAAGCGTGATATTTGCCAAAACTTGCAGTAAACTATTGGATAGAACGGTTTAAGTAAAACTTGGTATATTGCACGGGGCAATCCGCTTTTATGTCAAAAAGTATTATCATCAAAAATGTCGTGATTTATACCTGACAATATTTCTAACGTATTATTTATATCTATGTATCTAATTGATCAAACTAAATTTGTTTTTAAAGGGTCGATTAAAAACGGAGAGTACTAATTGTTAATTAAACAGTTTGACTTAGTTTTGGTGTTTGGCTTTATAATGGCTCGATATTTACAGCTTTCGAGTTGAGCTCGAAGCTGTAATGCTTTCGTTATATACAGCTTTCGAGTTGAGATCGAAGCTGTAATGTTTTCGTTATATACAGCTTTCGGAAGCTGACAGATCTGTCAAACAGGTCTAGTATTAGTTGAAACCTTTCGAATACATAGAAGACATGTTTCTCTAAAATTAGGTTTTTTTTTACTTAAATCCGTAGAGTAGTTTCCTAACAGTTTCCAAAAAAGCATAACGAACTTTTTTTTAAAATTAAACAATTAATGACTGGATTATTTAATTAAAACTTTCAGATACGTTAAGGGACACATATCTTCTTCATAAATTTGCCGAATGCTCCTTTAAGTGGATTCTCCCAAACGACCATTATCTATTAGTATTGATATGTAAGTCTATGAAACCCAGAATGATATTTGTTGCCTGTCAAAGTATTTAGCCTTGTGTTTCAGGCAGACAATTCGTCAGCTAATCAGTAATTATAACTAATTTAAATATATATGTATATATCCTAGTGACGATCCTAATCTGATAATTTAACATTTTTTCAGGCCCCTGTATGTTCGAGAATGCAACGGTGAAAGGAATTTCAATTAATTGCGATAGAATTTATATTGGCCGTGATAATGAAACAGAGTGTGAGAGGAGATGTAACACAACCGTGGTATGTACAGTGGATACTGTCGAAATTACGGTCTTCCAATTCTTCGTAGAATTCCTCTTCGAAGCGTAGATATGTGCAAAAACCTTTGTGCTCAGAATAAAAAATGTGTAACTGCCCAATATTTTGGGACGTGTACTCTGTATGACTCGAAACAAACAGAATTTTTTGATGATGATGATCCACAGACCGTTCTGCACAAGATTGATATAAATTGTATTTAAATTTACAAATAAATGGTTTATATTATTAAAACGAAATAGTAAATGTTTTATGTTTTTTGTTACTTCTTTTAATTGAGATAGGCGTCATTTGAAAGTTCCTTTCTGTCAATTTTCACATGGATCACTGATCAACAAGGGGGTTGGTGCGAATCTGCAACAGTTTCCGATGATTCAATGAAGACCGCCATTTTCTTCAGTTCCTTTTTCTCCAAATAATACGAGATTCCTGATTGGATATATCGAATGGTGACGTATGGTCTGCAAAGAGCAGTTATTAGTCTCTAATGATGATAAAATGGAATTGTCCAACCAACGGTTAGATGTGAATAATCATTTACCTTTGCTAAAGATTAAAATTATTAAACTTAGTATAGCGCTCATTACTGCTCTGACATGAGCATTCAATGGCGCTCTACAAAAACAAATATTTCTACATCATAGCCAATGTTTATACACACACACACACCCACTCTCACCCTCACACACACACACACTCTCACCCTCACACACACACACCCTCTCCCTCACACACACACAACCTCTCACCCTCACACACACGCCTCGCTGTAGTGCCGGCATATTTTATTAGACGCAGGATCAATTTAGCAGCCATATTATGCACTCGATGTAGTGGCTGAATGATCATTCGAGGCAGATTGGTAGAGACTATTGCAATAGTCTTAATGTTAAAATACCAAGGCGTTAACTAGCTTTAAACACGTTGATCTGTTGATGAACGTTTTTATTGCGTGGCAAATTAGATTTGTCACGCTTTGTTTTCGTTATGATTATTTTTTATTTTTTTTTTTTTTTTTGGGAACGTCCCTAGTCAAAATCGAAAATGGTATAGCATAATTGTCTTCACCAAACATTTTTAAATGACCTCGAATCAAAAATGAATATCTAAAACTCAATTTTTGCTAAACCGGAAGTGTGCCATTGCATACTGTGCAAATATTTTGCATCAAGTCTGTAGGGCTTATTTATGAACCGATTTACCTGAAATTTTCTTTAATATGTTCATTGTTATAAGACGTATCTGATGAGGCTAAAAAAAATTCAAAAAATATTTTTGTCAAAAAAATTTGAATCCAAAATTTTCAAAAAAGCTCAAAATTTCTAACTCAGTCGCTAATTATCCGATTGATCTGAAATTCACAGGACATATACAGAATGTCCATACAAATAAATTTATACAATCAAAATTTTTATATCACTTCCGGTTTTTGCGTGATCACTTCCGGTTTTTTTAAATCACCCCTGGCACCCCCACTTCCGGTGTAAATTTCAGATGTTGGCAAAAATCATATATATTGTCTGTCAGTCATAATTAGATGCACTTAGCAGAAAAAATCCAAACCGGAAGTGATGCATAAGCCGTCGCCTCGGACTGACCCATTTTAGCGAAAAATTAATTAGTCCTCCATTTTTTATCCTTTATGATTTTGGTGTCTATTAAAACCTTGTATCCTTGTCTACAGTTTGATGGAACACAATTTTGAATTTCGAATTTGGATTTTTTTTTTATTCGTTTGAATTCTTGAAAAT
>NW_008708773.1:58699-63111 GCF_000327385.1 Lottia gigantea | reverse complement strand
TCCACAGATGTACTCATATTNGGTTGAAAAATATTAACTTCCGGTTTAATAGCCATTCAAAAATTAACATTTTTGACAACTTTGGACAGCTGTATGACCTTTTCTAATAAACACAGAAAATTATTTTTTTCAATTTTGTAATTCCCTTTTGATTATCTTTTCAATGATATATGACAATAATCCATTAAAATATGTTTTTAAAATATTGGGTTTTTTTCGACTGAGGGTTCTAACTTACAATGTAATTAACTCCTAGCAATATGGTTTGTATATTCGAGATCTACTCAATTTTCTCTTTTCAACGATATTTGACATGGGTGGTTTAATACAAAATTGAATTTATGAAAATAGGCATAAAAGTGTTAAATGTTTATAAAAAATGTGATAAAAATCTGAAGATTGTGGGGATTAAAATGATTGACAGGTGTTATAACAGGTTATATAATATGATAGGAAAGCTATCCATATGAACTTTTGACATGCAGGTGTGAAGTAGTTTGGGTCATAAACAGATTAATCTGATTATGTAATCTTTTAACACTTAAAAAAATAACTTTTTTTAATTTTCACTTACAATAATTTAACATACACTCATATAGAGTAGTGAATTTTTGATACATGAACCTGTTCGAATTTTTTCTGTACCATTAATAGAACTCTATCTGCAAGATACACACAACAGTTTTGGTTATTGGTGTTAGTTAGGCCGAGGGAATAAAAGCAAACAGCGGGCTGTCTCTAGCAAACACTGACCGTGGAATCAGAATACAGAGCGGGATTCTAACCCACAGCACTTAATCTGCTAGCAGGTACCAATTCAACTGGCTTCCGACTGCGCTAATCCTTAGCAATAAAAAGAAAGTGGCAATTTTATCTTCTGCTAAGATTATTATAGGTCATAAATAAATTAATCTAATTACACTATCTTTCAACTCTATAATAATTCACAGTTTTTTTTAATGTTTTGCAAAATTTTCCCTTATGATAATAAAACATACACTTATTTAGAGCAGTGACTTTTTGATACATTAACCAGTTCGAATTTTGTCTGTTTGTCTGTACCATTGATAGAACTCTATCTGCAAGATACATTATACAGCAATTTTTGGTTATTGGTGTTATGCTGAGGGGATGAAAGCAAACAACATTTTTTGTCGTCTGTTAAGCTTATTATAGGTCATAAATAAATTAGTCTGACTACATAATCTTTTAGCTCTATAATAATTCACATGTTTTTTCGAGTTGTGCTATATTTTCACTTACAATATTTAAACAAACGCTCATTTAGAGCAGTGATGATGATTATAATTCTAGAATGATTGATGAAAAATTCCCTAATTCTGTGTCCATCAGTGCTCTAGATTATTCAAAAGATGTTAGAACCGGTAAAATGACGCTTAAAACCACATGTGTTAAAGTGACTGATACACCATTAGTGTCTTGCTTAAAAATACGTCTAGGGTCAAAAGTTCTGTTAGTAATTAATTTAAATGTTTCTACTGGCTTGATAAATGGAAGTTTTGGTCAAGTAACATTCATTCAAACTGATCAGAATAATCAAACTGACAAAATTTTTGTAAAATTTGATAATGCTAAAGTTGGAATAAATGAAGACAGTGTTCCACTTCCGCCAAATGTACCACGTGGTAGTATTGTTATTGAGAGATATAAAAGCCCTCATGTTAACTATAAGGGCGATGTTAGACGCCAGTTCCCATTACATCTCGCCTATGCAGTTACTATTCACAAAGTACAAGGTCTAAGTCTCGAAAAATAAAATATTCCAAGCTGGTCAAGCCTATGTTGCGTTAAGCAGAGTTAAACATTACAGGGTCTTACAATACAAGATTTTACGGAAAAAACATATATTGTGATGAAAAAATTGTATCGGCATTAGGAGCAATGGATACTTTTTTAAAACCCGAAAACGAGACCATATCAACTGATACTAATATAATATTTTACACAATGTTCAGGGTTTATCTTTTTATATAGAGGATTTACAGAAACACGGGACAATGCTACAAGGTGATATCATTTGTTTAACAGAAACATGGCTAAAAAATTCAATAACTCCAGCAAAACTAAAGTTAAATGGTTTCCGTCTTCACCTAATAATGTTCACATTTCACACATACCTGTATATTATAGCTACCATGAAGCTATTAAAATAACCATACGATAAGTTATATTGATACAAGATTGAATTTACCCTTTCACAAAACATTTCATTTAGCTTGGCTCTTTACTAAAAGTGGTCGAGTCAACATCGGGCTTGAGAGGGTTTGAAGTTCAAAAAAGTCTTACAGCTATCAGGAAAAGTATTACGGGCCACGCTCAGTGCTGTTCACAGCTCTAGTTTTGTTTTATTTTCATTAATGCTAAGGCAGCGTTACGTGATTTTATCGCTATATGCTTATTATAATCTAGATGTTGATCAAAGGAAATGCCCAAAACCTTTAAGCATTTCTTGTTTGAGGTTTATTTAAGGGAATTATGCGAATTCCGTACAATTGTAGTACTTCTGAAGACTATTTACATATTGTATTCAACGCCAAAATCAACACTCAAAAATTGGCTGAATCTGTCACTTAAACTCAACGTTTCCCAATGTCAGANATTGTATATCCATAGTTCTTGTGCTTCTTTACCTATACCTAGGTTCTTTTGAAATAAAACAGTGAGCCCCACGCAACACCCGAACTAGCTCTATTAAAACTGATTGGACTTTTACCACTACTTTATAGCTCTATTGAAACGAAATGGACATTTACAACGTACTTTATAGCTCTATTGAAAGGGAATGGACATTAACAACGTACGTTATAGCTCTATTGAAACGAAATGTACCTTTAAAACGTATTTTATAGCTCTATTGAAACAAAATGGACCTTTACAACGTATCTTATAGCTCTATTGAAACGTAATGGACATTAACAACGTACGTTATAGCTCTATTGAAACAAAATTTACCTTTAAAACATACTTTATAGCTCTATTGAACCGAAATGGACATTAACCACGTACTTTAAAGCTCTATTGAAACGAAATGGACATAAACAACATACGTTATAGCTCTATTGAACCGAAATGGACATTAACAACGTACTTTATAGCTCTATTGAACCGAAATGGACATTAACAACGTACTTTATAGCTCTATTGAAACAAAATGGACCTTTAACACGTAATTTATAAACACTCTAGAAGGCACAATTCTTGACAGATTTTGATGAAACTTGGTAATATTATTCAGTATCGCCCCCAAAGTTCAAAAGAAGTGTATTTCTGAAGGTTGAATATTTCATACTGGTAATTGTTTCTGTACTGCCAAATATTTTTATTGAAAATCAAAGCTGGCAGTGGGCGTATATTACCTTGCCTGGCAAGCTATCTTTATATTTCTGATCGAAAATTCGTAGTCATTTATAAACAAAACCTTTGGCGCTTGTTCGTATTCATTTCAGACGCCAGGAAACCTTTCACGAGAAAACACTGGCCTCGTATCAATTATGAAAGGAAATTGCAAATTTGACGTTTTAACAATACCTCAGTGGCCAGGTTAATTTATAGAAACTATATATTATAAAGGGTTTAGATCACGCATAATTAGCGTAATTCTTCACGTTGAAAAAAAACTGGTCTATCCCTTTAATGTAATATTGTATATAATTTGTAGTTTAGTAAGATCTACTAAGAATTAGACTTTTTTCTAAATGGATTGCCAAAATAAAGTGAATATCGCAAACTAGGAATAGTTGTTGGTAGTCATAGTGGTTAGTAGTTGGATTGGTTCCATTGGGTGTTGATGTGTAAAGTGTCAAAGTTCCACCTGTTGAATCTTGATCTGACATCTGTCATTTTGAATTCTCTCAATTGATGTTGATGTATGAAGTGACAAAGTCTCACCTATTGAATCTTGATCTGGCATCTGTCATTTTGAATATTTTCAATTTAAAGCGATTTAAGTTTATGTAGATAACAGGCACTAACACAATACTTAACCCTTGTGCTAGAACTTGGGGTATTTCGGGACCCCAGCACCAATTTTTTTCGAATTTCCAAAATGCCATCGAAGATAGCAATTTGGTTATTAACATTGTAGCTGAATGAATTTTTAATCTGTTCATGATCAGTCTACTGTGCAACAATCACAATTAGCGGATATGTTAACCTTTTAAATTGAAACACACCATGCTAGTATGTTGGGGTACATTTAGACCCCAAATAAATTTATTGCTAAAACTGGATTTCAGTGAATAAAATTGAATTGTAATGTACTCCTAAAGCTAGTTATCTTAGGTTAAAGTCAATTTGGCACTAAACCGAAATGTCCCCATGTCAAAATGGCCCCAAAAGTCAAAATTAGTCGAAATGACCCCAAATACAATAGTCAAAATGGCCCCTAAAAT
>NW_008708773.1:56094-57438 GCF_000327385.1 Lottia gigantea | reverse complement strand
GGGATATATTTTGGTAAAATCGTTAGATTAGATTTAGACTTTGTGTGTGCAGACGTTTGTATCTTGTAATAATTTAAGTATTTAAATACAGCTACTTATTTTATCACAGTGTTGTGTGTTATATTTAAAATCGAGACAGAGGATATATGTTCTGTTCTTTCATTTTTGTACCAAAATAACTCTACACTGACAGCAATTTACGTCTTACATTACATATGGGGACGAAGATGGAAAAATAAGGTCTGAGGTCGGATAACATTCTAACAATTTTGAAACCATTACAGTTTATTACTCAGAAATATAAAAATATAGAAAATGACAGCAAGAATATAGTTTCATATCTTCACAATGTCAATATCTTACTATTGTATCACGAAATTTTTAGACATTCAACGATTTGAATAGATTGTACGTTAACGGAAACAGCCAATCAGAGCTCTCGACAGAAAGATTGTAACAATTTGGTTGCGAGTGTCATCAAGGGATCTGATTATCTGTATTTGCTAGCGTACAACCCAATCAAATCGCTGCCTTTACACACTTCTTTTGTTGCTATGCTTGCGTTTTCATCTAGCAAATCATTGGTAACTCACAAATCACAGCTGTACAACCGTTGATATATAAAGTGTCAAAGACTCGCCTGCTGATCTGGCATATGTCATTTTGAATACTCTCTATTTAGGTTTAGATAGCTATTTTGTTATAAATACTGACTCATTTCATCATTACTTCATACAATAATTTGTAAACAGTAATCATGCTTACAATTCGAGTATTGGGTGTTTTCGCCGTTATTGTGGTCGCATTTGTTTTGGTAGAGTCTGACGTTGAACTTTGTGAAGACGATGTGAACGGTAAGTATAGCCTTAGATGTTATTCTGAATGCAAAGAAACTTGGGAATGAAATGGTGTTTTTACATCATAAGTTTCGACTTTAGTTTGAGCTAATGAAGACTGTAGTGTGTATTTCCATCTAAATAAGTGAAGACTGCAAACCCATGGAAACAAATATATAATAAGGAAACAATCAAAGCTGAAAATGACGTGATAAACATACAATTGGGTAAAATAATTATTTTCGCAGCTCACAGTATTTACCTATTTAATCATTGTTCATTCTCAAACCTACATTATAAGCTGATTATATATTTATTCATTTTAGTTTGTCATGGTGAACTTCCAGCCAATGCGATGTGTTCAGGAGAGAATAATAAAACCAAGCGATGTCAGTGTAAAAAGNGGATATAAAATGAGTCTGGATATCGATTGTACATCGAATGGCTCGGTATTTTCCTGCCAGGGTAAGGGTTCTATCTCCGCTGGGGTAGACAAAGGAAGACATTT
>NW_008708773.1:54788-56044 GCF_000327385.1 Lottia gigantea | reverse complement strand
ACAGAAAACCTGGAAATCTTATAGAGTTACAAAAGACTCAAAGTTCAAGAAAAGGCCTCATTAGTGAATTGACAAGGGTACTTCGGGCCACTCTCGGTTCTGTTTACAGCCCTAATAATCTATCTGCTGTTTTCTTCAGATATAGATGAATGTGCAACCAATAATGGATCGTGTGAATTTAAATGTCAGAATGAACCTGGTAGTTATAACTGTTCGTGTCCAGAGGGGTCTGAATTACAGGAAAATGGTTTGAATTGTGGACCAAGTGGACCAGGTATAGTAGTTATACATTATATATTACATAACTCAAGCGTGATATTTGCCAAAACTTGCAGTAAACTATTGGATAGAACGGTTTAAGTAAAACTTGGTATATTGCACGGGGCATTCCGCTTTTATGTCAAAAAGTATTATCATCAAAAATGTCGTGATTTATACCTGACAATATTTCTAACGTATTATTTATATCTATGTATCTAAATGATCAAACTAAATTTGTTTTTAAAGGGTCGATTAAAAACGGAGAGTACTAATTGTTAATTAAACAGTTTGACTTCGTTTTGGTGTTTGGCTTTATAATGGCTCGATATTTACAGCTTTCGAGTTGAGCTCGAAGCTGTAATGCTTTCGTTATATACAGCTTTCGAGTTGAGATCGAAGCTGTAATGTTTTCGTTATATACAGCTTTCGGAAGCTGACAGATCTGTCAAACAGGTCTAGTATTAGTTGAAACCTTTCGAATACATAGGAGACATGTTTCTCTCCAATTAGGTTTTTTTTTACTTAAATCCGTAGAGTAGTTTCCTAACAGTTTCCAAAAAAGCATAACGAACTTTTTTTTAAAATTAAACAATTAATGACTGGATTATTTAATTAAAACTTTCAGATACGTTAAGGGACACATATCTTCTTCATAAATTTGCGGAATGCTCCTTTAAGTGGATTCTCCCAAACGACCATTATCTATTAGTATTGATATGTAAGTCTATGAAACCCAGAATGATATTTGTTGCCTGTCAAAGTATTTAGCCTTGTGTTTCAGGCAGACAATTCGTCAGCTAATCAGTAATTATAACTAATTTAAATATATATGTATATATCCTAGTGACGATCCTAATCTGATAATTTAACATTTTTTCAGGCCCCTGTATGTTCGAGAATGCAACGGTGAAAGGAATTTCAATTAATTTCAATAGAACTTATATTGGCCGTGATAATGAAACAGAGTGTGAAAGGAGATGTAACGCAACCGTGGG
>NW_008708773.1:52565-54011 GCF_000327385.1 Lottia gigantea | reverse complement strand
CCGGCATATTTTATTAGATCCAGGATCAATTTAGCAGCCATATTATGCACTCGATGTAGTGGCTGAATGATCATTCGAGGCAGATTGGTAGAGACTATTGCAATAGTTTTAATGTTAAAATACCAAGGCGTTGACTAGCTTTAAACACGTTGATCTGTTGATGAATGTTTTTATTGCGTGGCAAATTAGATTTGTCACGCTTTGTTTTCGTTATGATTATTTTTTTTTTATTTTTTTTTTTTTGGGAACGTCCCTAGACAAAATCGAAAATGGTATAGCATAATTGTCTTCACCAAACATTTTTAAATGACCTGGAATCAAAAATGAATATCTAAAACTCAATTTCTGCTAAACCGGAAGTGTGCCATTGCATACTGTGCAAATATTTTGCATCAAGTCTGTAGGGCTTATTTATGAACCGATTTACCTGAAATTTTCTTTAATATGTGCATTGTTATAAGACGTATCTGGTGAGGCTATAATAAATTCAAAAAATATTTTTGTCAAAAAAATTTGAATCCAAAATTTTCAAAAAAGCTCAAAATTTCTAACTCAGCCGCTAATTATCCGATTGATCTGAAATTCACAGGACATATACAGAATGTCCATACAAATAAATTTATACAATCAAAATTTTTCTATCACTTCCGGTTTTTGCGTGATCACTTCCGGTTTTTTTAAATCACGCCTGGCACCCCCACTTCCAGTGTAAATTTCAGATGTTGGCAAAAATCATATATATTGTCTGTCAGTCATAATTAGATGCACTTAGCAGAAAAAATCCAAACCGGAAGTGATGCATAAGCCGTCGCCTGGGACTGACCCATTTTAGCGAAAAATTAATTAGTCCTCCATTTTTTATCCGATTTTTATGATTTTGGTGTCTATTAAAACCTTGTATCCTTGTGTCTACAGTTTGATGGAACACAATTTTGAATTTCGAATTTGGATTTTTTTTTTATTCGTTTGAATTTTTTGAAAATTCA
Source organism: Lottia gigantea (assembly GCF_000327385.1). Classification (NCBI taxonomy): domain Eukaryota; kingdom Metazoa; phylum Mollusca; class Gastropoda; family Lottiidae; genus Lottia; species Lottia gigantea. Next base: position 53,025 of record NW_008708773.1, on the reverse strand, counting down.
AAAGGCCACACCATGTGACCTTGACCTTCGATGACCTTGAACATTTCACTGTAAGATGTTCTTGACCTCAGCTATCCACAGATGTACTCATATTGGTTGAAAAATATTAACTTCCGGTTTAATAGCCATTCAAAAATTAACATTTTTGACAACTTTGGACGGCTGTATGACCTTTTCTAATAAACACAGAAAATTATTTTTTTCAATTTTGTAATTCCCTTTTGATTATCTTTTCAATGATATATGACAATAATCCATTAAAATATGTTTTAAAAATATTGGGTTTTGTTCGACTGAGGGTTCTAACTTACAATGTAATTAACTCCTAGCAATATGGTTTGTATATTCGAGATCTACTCAATTTTCTCTTTTCAACGATATTTGACATGGGTGGTTTAATACAAAATTGAATTTATGAAAATAGGCATAAAAGTGTTAAATGTTTATAAAAAATGTGATC
>NW_008708773.1:51577-52515 GCF_000327385.1 Lottia gigantea | reverse complement strand
ATGGACATTAACAACGTACTTTATAGCTCTATTGAACCGAAATGGACATTAATAACGTACTTTATAGCTCTATTGAAAGGGAATGGACATTAACAACGTACTTTATAGCTCTATTGAAACAAAATGGACATTAACAACGTACGTTATAGCTCTATTGAAACAAAATGGACCTTTACCACATACTTTATAGCTCTATTGAAAGGGAATGGACCTTTACAACGTACTTTATAGCTCTATTGAAACGAAATGGACCTTTACAACGTACTTTATAGCTCTATTGAAACGAAATGGACATTAACAACGTACGTTATAGCTCTATTGAACCGAAATGGACATTAACCACGTACTTTATAGCTTTATTGAAACGAAATGGACATTAACAACGTACGTTATAGCTCTATTGAACCGAAATGGACATTAACACCGTACTTTATAGCTCTATTGAAACGAAATGGACATTAACCACGTACGTTATAGCTCTATTGAACCGAAATGAACATTAACACCGTACTTTATAGCTCTATTGAAACAAAATGGACATTAACAATGTACGTTATAGCTCTATTGAAAAGAAATGTACCTTTAAAACGTACTTTATAGCTCTATTGAAACGAAATGGACCTTTACAACGTACTTTATAGCTCTATTGAAAGGGAATGGACATTAACAACGTACGTTATAGCTCTATTGAAACGAAATGTACCTTTAAAACGTATTTTATAGCTCTATTGAAACAAAATGGACCTTTACAACGTATTTTATAGCTCTATTGAAACGAAATGGACATTAACAACGTACGTTATAGCTCTATTGAAACAAAATGTACCTTTAAAACATACTTTATAGCTCTATTGAACCGAAATGGACATTAACCACGTACCTTAAAGCTCTATTGAAACGAAATGGACATAAACAACGTACGTTATAGTTCTATTGAA
>NW_008708773.1:45663-47005 GCF_000327385.1 Lottia gigantea | reverse complement strand
ACAAATCACAGCTGTACAACCGTTGATATATAAAGTGTCAAAGACTCGCCTGCTGATATGGCATATGTCATTTTGAATACTCTCTATTTAGGTTTAGATAGCTATTTTGTTATAAATACTGACTCATTTCATCTTTACTTTATGATTATTTTTTTTTTATTTTTTTTTTTTTTGGGAACGTCCCTAGACAAAATCGAAAATGGTATAGCATAATTGTCTTCACCAAACATTTTTAAATGACCTGGAATCAAAAATGAATATCTAAAACTCAATTTCTGCTAAACCGGAAGTGTGCCATTGCATAATGTGCAAATATTTTGCATCAAATCTGTAGGGCTTATTTATGAACCGATTTACCTGAAATTTTCTTTAATATGTGCATTGTTATAAGACGTATCTGGTGAGGCTAAAATAAATTCAAAAAATATTTTTGTCAAAAAAATTTGAATCCAAAATTTTCAAAAAAGCTCAAAATTTCTAACTCAGCCGCTAATTATCCGATTGATCTGAAATTCACAGGACATATACAGAATGTCCATACAAATAAATTTATACAATCAAAATTTTTATATCACTTCTGGTTTTTGCGTGATCACTTCCGGTTTTTTTAAATCACGCCTGGCACCCCCACTTCCGGTGTAAATTTCAGATGTTGGCAAAAACCATATATATTGTCTGTCAGTCATAATTAGAATGCAATTAGCAGAAAAAATCCAAACCGGAAGTGATGCATAAGCCGTCGCCTCGGACTGACCCATTTTGGCAAAAAATTAATTAGTCCTCCATTTTTTATCCGATTTTTATGATTTTGGTGTCTATTAAAACCTTGTAACCTTGTCTACAGTTTGATGGAACAGAATTTTGAATTTCGAATAGGAATTTTTTTTATATTCGTTTGAATTTTTTGAAAATTCAAAAGGCCACACCATGTGACCTTGACCTTCGATGACCTTGAAAATTTCACTGTAGGATGTTCCTGACCTCAGCTATCCACAGATGTACTCATATTGGTTGAAAAATATTAACTTCCGGTTTAATAGCCATTCAAAAATTAACATTTTTAACAACTTTGGACGGCTGTATGACCTTTTCTAATAAACACAGAAAATTATTTTTTTCAATTTTGTAATTCCCTTTTGATTATCTTTTCAATGATATATGACAATAATCCATTAAAATATGTTTTTAAAATATTGGGTTTTTTTCGACTGAGGGTTCTAACTTACAATATAATTAACTCCTAGCAATATGGTTTGTATATTCAAGATCTACTCAATTTTCTCTTTTCAACGATATGTGACATGGGTGGTTTAATACAAAATTGAATTTATGAAAATAGGCA
>NW_008708773.1:42583-44427 GCF_000327385.1 Lottia gigantea | reverse complement strand
TCCAGCAGTGAAGATATTATTCCAAATCTTACAATGTCTTCACCATGCTTCGGTCATTTCAAAGCAAGTCAGTGATTCTCCCACACGTGGTTTTATCTCTAAAATTTCGGATCTCAATCGGTTTGTTAACCCAGCTTTAAAAAATTCTGCTATTTCCTCGGCTATCGAGACAGTAAATAATGTTTGGGCTAAAAACGTGGCGATAGCACTTAAGAATCATTATGATTCACAGCTGGCTGAAAAAATTTCCTTGATCAAAGCACGCAATATTTCGGAATCAAATTTTAAACAATTCACTTTCGAAGCAATAAATTGGACTAAGAAGTCATATCGCCGACTCCAAAAAGATACCCTTGATCAATTTGCTAAAATCATAGACTCTTTTAAAAACGTAGGTGTGGTGGAAGACATGGAAGCTGAATCTCAACCAGTTTCTACACCAAACAGACATCAGTTACCATTAATCGCAGATGTAAGACCTACGCCGAAACGCAAAAGGAACTCCATCACCTTCTGGCCTTAGTACCTCGCAAGAACCACTATCCATAAGCAAGAAACCTCACACTGATAGACGTACTTTACCATTACCAACTTTTACTGCAACTCCATCCACACCAATGACGACGCCAAGACCGAACCCTGAAACACCGAAACCTCAACGTACCAATACTCGCCGCCGCTTAAGTTTAACCACCTCACCCTCATCTCCAGCCTGTAAACCACGACGTCATAATAATGAGAAGGATAAATCCAAATGGTCTATTCCCACACTCACCAAACCAACAGTTATCATTGGATCTTCCAACATCAGCAACATCCCGTTCCTACATCCAGATACCCAAGCCGAATCTTACCCTGGTGCCCGAATTCAGCATATCAATACATTACTCTCCAAGATCACTCCAACAACCATTCCGAAAAAGGTGTTATTTCATGTTGGCCTAAATAATCAACAGGAATCAGGAGAATCCATACACAGAAGAATGCTGGAACTCCTCAAACTTGCCAAGTCGAAATTTCCGTCTGCTACCCTTTACGCCACACAGATTCCTTACTCAAAGGAGCTACAATAAGCTGAACCTCATTTAGTCAATAACCTCCAGAAGTTCAACAGTCTACTATATCATAAACCGTCTACCAATGCCCATACTATTCCTCGCTTCAATGGAGTGGTCAATGTCATTTCGGATAACATCCACTGGATGTCCCCCACTGCAAAAAGTATTTATTTTTCATGGGTCTCCCATTTAAACTGAACGCGGTGGGAAATGCTCTAAAATTAGGAAAACTTTCTCCCCTTGAAGAAAGAGTTTTAGATAGAGGTCTAACATTTATTCCGACATCTAAAACTCTTTCCCATGAACCAATTTTATCGTCGGTTGAACAAGTCAATAGGACTTTTAAGTTAAATTTCTTTTTTCGGAATAGACTCGGCAGAGGCAAGCGAATACCGTTCATTGAAAAGTCTGGTTGGACTCCACCAGACAGCGCGATTGACTCAGATATTTTGGCTACTTGCGATAAATTACATGAACAAATATCTCATTTACCTTTGGTGAATGAAAAACACAACCTCACCAAGTTTGAAAGGAAAGCTTTGAATAGCCTAAAAAACGATCAGAACATTATAATACGAAAGAGTGACAAGGGCAGTTGCTGTGTCATTCAGAATCGCGAAGACTACATTTTTGAATTAGAGAAACAATTGAACAATGCTAATCATTACCGTGTACTTGATCAACCTATTTTCATGGAAACTGCGCAAAAGATAAACAATATTTTAAAAACTTTAGTAAACAAACAATTTATTTCTGATTCCCAATATGACTATCTTTCAGCGAAAC
>NW_008708773.1:41336-42533 GCF_000327385.1 Lottia gigantea | reverse complement strand
CTAAGGCAGCGTTACGTGATTTTATCGCTATATGCTTATTATAATCTAGATGTTGATCAAAGGAAATGCCCAAAACCTTTAAGCATTTCTTGTTTGGGGTTTATTTAAGGGAATTATGCGAATTCCGTACAGTTGTAGTACTTCTGAAGACTATTTACATATTGTATTCAACGCCAAAATCAACACTCAAAAATTGGCTGAATCTGTCACTTAAACTCAACGTTTCCCAATGTCAGAAATTGTATATCCATAGTTCTTGTGCTTCTTTACCTATACCTAGGTTCTTTTGAAATAAAACAGTGAGCCCCACGCAACACCCGAACTAGCTCTATTAAAACTGATTGGACTTTTACCACTACTTCATAGCTCTATTGAAACGAAATGGACATTAACAACGTACGTTATAGCTCTATTGAACCGAAATGGACATTAAAAACGTTCGTTATAGCTCTATTGAAACAAATGGACATTAACAACGTACGTTATAGCTCTATTGAAACGAAATGTACCTTTAAAACGTACTTTATAGCTCTATTGAAACGAAATGGATCTTTACAACGTACTTTATAGCTCTATTGAAAGGGAATGGACATTAACAACGTACTTTATAGCTCTATTGAAAGGGCATGGACATTAACAACGTACTTTATAGCTCTATTGAACCGAAATGGACATTAACAACGTACGTTATAGCTCTATTGAAAGGGAATGGACATTAACAACGTACTTTATAGCTCTATTGAAAGGGAATGGACATTAACAACGTACTTTATAGCTCTATTGAACCGAAATGGACATTAACAACGTACTTTATAGCTCTATTGAACCGAAATGGACATTAACAACGTACTTTATAGCTCTATTGAAAGGGAATGGACATTAACAACGTACTTTATAGCTCTATTGAAACAAAATGGACATTAACAACGTACGTTATAGCTCTATTGAAACAAAATGGACCTTTACCACATACTTTATAGCTCTATTGAAACGAAATGGACCTTTACAACGTACTTTATAGCTCTATTGAAACGAAATGGACATTAACAACGTACGTTATAGCTCTATTGAACCGAAATGGACATTAACCACGTACTTTATAGCTCTATTGAAACGAAATGGACATTAACAACGTACGTTATAGCTCTATTGAACCAAAATGGACATTAACACCGTACTTTATAGCTCTATTGAAAC
>NW_008708773.1:35691-36582 GCF_000327385.1 Lottia gigantea | reverse complement strand
TCGCTGCCTTTACACACTTCTTTTGTTGCTATGCTTGCGTTTTCATCTAGCAAATCATTGGCAACTCACAAATCACAGCTGTACAACCGTTGATATATAAAGTGTCAAAGACTCGCCTGCTGATATGGCATATGTCATTTTGAATACTCTCTATTTAGGTTTAGATAGCTATTTTGTTATAAATACTGACTCATTTCATCTTTACTTTATGATTATTTTTTTTTTATTTTTTTTTTTTTGGGAACGTCCCTAGACAAAATCGAAAATGGTATAGCATAATTGTCTTCACCAAACATTTTTAAATGACCTGGAATCAAAAATGAATATCTAAAACTCAATTTCTGCTAAACCGGAAGTGTGCCATTGCATAATGTGCAAATATTTTGCATCAAATCTGTAGGGCTTATTTATGAACCGATTTACCTGAAATTTTCTTTAATATGTGCATTGTTATAAGACGTATCTGGTGAGGCTAAAATAAATTCAAAAAATATTTTTGTCAAAAAAATTTGAATCCAAAATTTTCAAAAAAGCTCAAAATTTCTAACTCAGCCGCTAATTATCCGATTGATCTGAAATTCACAGGACATATACAGAATGTCCATACAAATAAATTTATACAATCAAAATTTTTATATCACTTCTGGTTTTTGCGTGATCACTTCCGGTTTTTTTAAATCACGCCTGGCACCCCCACTTCCGGTGTAAATTTCAGATGTTGGCAAAAACCATATATATTGTCTGTCAGTCATAATTAGAATGCACTTAGCAGAAAAAATCCAAACCGGAAGTGATGCATAAGCCGTCGCCTCGGACTGACCCATTTTGGCAAAAAATTAATTAGTCCTCCATTTTTTATCCGATTTTTATGATTTTGGTGTCTATTAAAAC
>NW_008708773.1:33335-35113 GCF_000327385.1 Lottia gigantea | reverse complement strand
TCAACGATATGTGACATGGGTGGTTTAATACAAAATTGAATTTATGAAAATAGGCATAAAAGTGTTAAATTTTATAAAAAAAAATGTGATAAAAATCTGTAGATTGTGGGGATTAAAATGATTGACAGGTGTTATAACAGGTTATATAATATGATAGGAAAGCTATCCATATGAACTTTTGACATGCAGGTGTGAAGTAGTTTGGATCATAAACAGATTAATCTGATTATGTAATCTTTTAACACTTAAAAAAATAACTTTTTTATTTCAATTTTCACTTAAAATAATTTAACATACACTCATATAGAGTAGTGAATTTTTGATACATGAACCTGTTCGAATTTTTTCTGTACCATTAATAGAACTCTATCTGCAAGATACACACAACAGTTTTGGTTATTGGTGTTAGTTAGGCCGAGGGAATAAAAGCAAACAGCGGGCTGTCTCTAGCAAACACTGACCGTGGAATACAGAGCGGGATTCTAACCCACAGCACTTAATGGCCTAGCAGGCACCAATTCAACTGGCTTCCGACTGCGCTAATCCTTAGCAATAAAAAGAAAGTGGCAATTTTATTTTCTGCTAAGATTATTATAGGTCATAAATAAATTAATCTGAAGAAGCTAATATAGCGAAATCCGGATCGTATATTTCGAGGAGCCCCCCATTTTTTGTTAATTTTTGTAAGATATTTGATGTAAGTTGTTATATATTTTTTTCCACTTTTTTGTCTTCTCAAATAAAAATTTGCCGTTTTAGGTACTTTTTACCCTTTAAGTATTTTTTGTGCTTTTTAAGTACTTTTACCATATTTATTTAGTTTTTGAGCTACCATGGACCATCGCTTTAGATCTCATTGGCAATATCCCAGGCAAAATTACTTTCCCCAGCATTCGTATCTCTATAATCAACCCAACTTTCGTCATAATCAACCCAACTTTCGTCATAATCAACCCAACTATCGGCATAATCAACCCAACTATCGGCATAATCAACCCAACTATCGGCATAATCAACCAAACTATCGGCATAATCAACCAAACTATCGGCATAATCAACCAAACTATCGGCATAATCAACCAAACTATCGCCAAAACCAGCATCAGAGAGGAAACACTAATCCCAACCGCCAGAACAACTACCGTCGTCCATACAACCCTGATAACCACCAAAAACAGGAGACCAATCCAGCAGTGAAGATATTATTCCAAATCTTACAATGTCTTCACCATGCTTCCGTCATTTCAAAGCAAGTCAGTGATTCTCCCACACGTGGTTTTATCTCTAAAATTTCGGATCTCAATCGGTTTGTTAAACCAGCTTTAAAAAATTCTGCTATTTCCTCGGCTATCGAGACAGTAAATAATGTTTGGGCTAAAAACGTGGCGATAGCACTTAAGAATCATTATGATTCACAGCTGGCTGAAAAAATTTCCTTGATCAAAGCACGCAATATTTCGGAATCAAATTTTAAACAATTCACTTTCGAAGCAATAAATTGGGCTAAGAAGTCATATCGCCGACTCCAAAAAGATACCCTTGATCAATTTGCTAAAATCATAGACTCTTTCAAAAACGTAGGTGTGGTGGAAGACATGGAAGCTGAATCTCAACCAGTTTCTACACCAAACAGACATCAGTTACCATTAATCGCAGATGTAAGACCTACGCCGAAACGCAAAAGGAACTCCATCACCTTCTGGCCTTAGTACCTCGCAAGAACCACTATCCATAAGCAAGAACCTCACACTGATAGACGTACTTTACCATACCAACTT
>NW_008708773.1:32292-33285 GCF_000327385.1 Lottia gigantea | reverse complement strand
CCTTTACGCCCACAGATTCCTTACTCAAAGGAGCTACAATTAGCTGAACCTCATTTAGTCAATAACCTCCAGAAGTTCAACAGTCTACTATATCATAAACCGTCTACCAATGCCCATACTATTCCTCGCTTCAATGGAGTGGTCAATGTCATTTCGGATAACATCCACTGGATGTCCCCCACTGCAAAAAGTATTTATTTTTCATGGGTCTCCCATTTAAACTGAACGCGGTGGGAAATGCTCTAAAATTAGGAAAAACTGTGGTTAACCTCAGTTCGCGAAAACTTTCTCCCCTTGAAGAAAGAGTTTTAGATAGAGGTCTAACATTTATTCCGACATCTAAAACTCTTTCCCATGAACCAATTTTATCGTCGGTTGAACAAGTCAATAGGACTTTTAAGTTAAATTTCTTTTTTCGGAATAGACTCGGCAGAGGCAAGCGAATACCGTTCATTGAAAAGTCTGGTTGGACTCCACCAGACAGCGCGATTGACTCAGATATTTTGGCTACTTGCGATAAATTACATGAAGAAATATCTCATTTACCTTTGGTGAATGAAAAACACAACCTCACCAAGTTTGAAAGGAAAGCTTTGAATAGCCTAAAAAACGATCAGAACATTATAATACGAAAGAGTGACAAAGGCAGTTGCTGTGTCATTCAGAATCGCGAAGACTACATTTTTGAATTAGAGAAACAATTGAACAATGCTAATCATTACCGTGTACTTGATCAACCTATTTTCATGGAAACTGCGCAAAAGATAAACAATATTTTAAAAACTTTAGTAAACAAACAATTTATTTCTGATTCCCAATATGACTATCTTTCAGCGAAACCCGAAGTCCGTCAACGTCACATTTATACTTTACCGAAGATTCACAAAAACCCGGAAACTGAATGGTCTTTAGCCAATAGGATTCCTAAAGGCAGGCCTATTATCTCAGATTGCGCGAGCGAATCCTACCTAGTTTCTGAATACATTGACCATT
>NW_008708773.1:27048-28310 GCF_000327385.1 Lottia gigantea | reverse complement strand
CCCAATGTCAGAAATTGTATATCCATAGTTCTTGTGCTTCTTTACCTATACCTAGGTTATTTTGAAATAAAACAGTGAGCCCCACGCAACACCCGAACTAGTTCTATTAAAACGGATTTTGCCACTATTTCATAGCTCTATTGAAACGAAATGGACATTAACAACGTACGTTATAGCTCTATTGAACCGAAATGGACATTAACACCGTACTTTATAGCTCTATTGAACCGAAATGGACATTAACACCGTACTTTATAGCTCTATTGAACCGAAATGGACATTAACACCGTACTTTATAGCTCTATTGAACCGAAATGGACATTAACACCGTACTTTATAGCTCTATTGAAGCGAAATGGACATTAACACCGTACTTTATAGCTCTATTGAACCGAAATGAACATTAACAACGTACGTTATAGCTCTATTGAAACAAAATGGACCCTTTACCACATACTTTATAGCTCTATTGAAAGGGAATGGACCTTTAGAACGTACTTTATAGCCCTATTGAACCGAAATGAACATTAACACCGTACTTTATAGCTCTATTGAAACAAAATGGATATTAACAACTTACGTTATAGCTCTATTGAAACGAAATGTACATTAACAACGTACTTTATAGCTCTATTGAAACAAAATGTACCTTTAAAACATACTTTATAGCTCTATTGAACCGAAATGAACATTAACACCGTACTTTATAGCTCTATTGAAACAAAATGTACCTTTAAAACATACTTTATAGCTCTACTGAACCGAAATGAACATTAACACCGTACTTTATAGCTCTATTGAAACAAAATGGACATTAACAACGTACGTTATAGCTCTATTGAACCGAAATGAACATTAACACCGTACTTTATAGCTCTATTGAAACAAAATGGACATTAACAACGTACGTTATAGCTCTATTGAAACAAAATGTACCTTTAAAACATACTTTATAGCTCTATTGAAACGAAATGGACCTTTACAACGTACTTTATAGCTCTATTGAAACGAAATGGACCTTTACAACGTACTTTATAGCTCTATTGAAACGAAATGGACCTTTACAACGTACTTTATAGCTCTATTGAAACGAAATGGACATTAACAACGTACGTTATAGTTCTATTGAAACGAAATGGACATTAACCACGTACGTTATAGCTCTATTGAACCGAAATGGACATTAACAACGTACTTTATAGCTCTAGTGGGCGTATATTACCTTGCCTGGCAAGCTATCTTTATATATCTGTTCGAAAATT
>NW_008708773.1:24721-26111 GCF_000327385.1 Lottia gigantea | reverse complement strand
AGGTCATTCACAAGCTTATCCTAATTCAGAAAATTTGGGTATCCCAAAGATGCAAGTTTTGATAATTCCATAATAGAAAACACTAATGACATCGCTGCACAATAAATATTGATTTATCAAGTTTATGAAACATTTACACATGGCTAAGAAGGCTCAAATTTCGGCGGTAAGCTGTGGACACTATTACTGATTAGTTGGGCACAAAAAGTCCCGTTTCTGACCAAGATACGTTTGATACCAGAATATGGCGAATCTGTCGATGGACTTCCTGTACCTTTGAGATCTATTTTGGAGGAATATTTCTTGTTAATATTTATAAATTTCGTAAAACTTCGTACATTTGCACAAATATGTTTACGATGTTCTGTGGGTCCAATGCCATGCAGCACCAAACTCAGACTGTAATTCTTCTATTGTGTTGTTGCTATGTTCAAACTATCCTGAACTATTCAAGAAACGTGCCTCTTTATTTCTACATGACATTCTGAAGATGAATATATTCTTGTCATTTTGAAAAGGTACAGAGCAGTAGGAATTTTAGGTTGAGCAATGTTACGAAAGCACAGACACAGGCATTTAATAGCAGGGCTTGACTTTAATTCTATTATCTTAGCGAAGGAATAGGACACAAACCAAGCCTGGCAACTCACAAATCACAGCTGTACAACAGTTAATACATAAAGTGTCAAAGACCCACCTGCTGATCTGGCATATGTCATTTTGAATACTCTCTATTTAGGTATACATAGCTATTTTGGTGTTGTGAAATAGACTAACGGAAACAGCCAATCAGAGCTCTCGACAGAAAGATTGTAACAATTTGGTTGCGACTAGAATCGAGGGATCTGATTATCTGTATTTGCTAGCGTACAATCCAATCAAATCGCTGCCTTTACACACTTCTTTTGTTGCTATGCTGGCGTTTTCATCTAGCAAATCATTGGCAACTCACAAATCACAGCTGTACAACCGTTGATATATAAAGTGTCAAAGACCAACCTGCTGATATGGCATATGTCATTTTGAATACTCTCTATTTAGGTTTAGATAGCTATTTTGTTATAAATACTGACTCATTTCATCATTACTTCATACAATAATTTGTAAACAGTAATCATGCTTACAATTCGAGTATTGGGTGTGTTCGCCGTTATTGTGGTCGCATTTGTTTTGGTAGAGTCTGACGTTGAACTTTGTGAAGACGATGTGAACGGTAAGTATAGCCTTAGATGTTATTCTGAATGCAAAGAAACTTGGGAATGAAATGGTGTTTTTACATCATAAGTTTCGACTTTAGTTTGAGCTAATGAAGACTGTAGTGTGTATTTCCATCTAAATACCATGGAAACAAATATATAATAAGGAAACAATCAAAGCTGAAAATGACGGA
>NW_008708773.1:23811-24671 GCF_000327385.1 Lottia gigantea | reverse complement strand
TCGATGTTCTGTGGGTCCAATGCCATGCAGCACCAAACTCAGACTGTAATTCTTCTATTGTGTTGTTGCTATGTTCAAACTATCCTGAACTATTCAAGAAACGTGCCTCTTTATTTCTACATGACATTCTGAAGATGAAAATATTCTTGTCATTTTGAAAAGGTACAGAATGTTGGGAATTTTAGGTTGAGCAATGTTAGGAAAGCACTGACACAAACATCTAATAGTAGGGCTTGGCTTTAATTCTATTATCTTAGCGAAGGTTTAAGACAGAAGGACATAAACCTCATTTTATTATCTTTCCGCGGGAAAGCCGTGACAGACAGACAGACAGACAGAAATGGAGACGGATAGAAAGACAGACAGACAGAAGGTGATATAACGATATATATCTGGTATTAGTAATCTTAGATTACATTGATATAATCAGCACGATTCCAATATATTCACATAGCACTGGTCGTAAAATAGTACAGTTTCTCATAAAAAAGGCAATGGTCATTTCTGATAGACCAATAGTCAGTGAGGTCAGGTAGGTCTATTTTTAATGACCATGTAACTATTGTATACCATTTCTTGGAATCTGCTGCGTTTTCTAGGAATCTAAGATCGCCAGACCAAATATAGATTTGGGGGGTTGGGATATATTTTGGTAAAATCGTTAGATTAGATTTAGACTTTGTGTGTGCAGACGTTTGTATCTTGTAATAATTTAAGTATTTAAATACAGCTACTTATTTTATCACAGTGTTGTGTGTTATATTTAAAATCGAGACAGAGGATATATGTTCTGTTCTTTCATTTTTGTACCAAAATAACGCTACACTGACAGCAATTTACGTCTTACATTACATATGGNG
>NW_008708773.1:18478-19848 GCF_000327385.1 Lottia gigantea | reverse complement strand
ATAGTCTTAATGTTAAAATACCAAGGCGTTGACTAGCTTTAAACACGTTGATCTGTTGATGAATGTTTTTATTGCGTGGCAAATTTGTTTGTCACGCTTTGTTTTCATTATGATTATTTTTTTTTTATTTTTTTTTTTTGGGAACGTCCCTAGACAAAATCGAAAATGGTATAGCATAATTGTCTTCACCAAACATTTTTAAATGACCTGGAATCAAAAATGAATATCTAAAACTCAATTTCTGCTAAACCGGAAGTGTGCCATTGCATAATGTGCAAATATTTTGCATCAAATCTGTAGGGCTTATTTATGAACCGATTTACCTGAAATTTTCTTTAATATGTGCATTGTTATAAGACGTATCTGGTGAGGCTAAAATAAATTCAAAAAATATTTTTGTCAAAAAAAATGGAATCCAAAATTTTCAAAAAAGCTCAAAATTTCTAACTCAGCCGCTAATTATCCGATTGATCTGAAATTCACAGGACATATACAGAATGTCCATACAAATAAATTTATACAATCAAAATTTTTATATCACTTCCGGTTTTTGTGTGATCACTTCCGGCTTTGCGTGAGAACTTCCGGTTTGTTTAAATCACGCCTGGCATCCCTACTTCCAGTATAAATTTCAGATGTTGGCAAAAACCATATATATTGTCTGTCAGTCATAATTAGAATGCACTTAGCAGAAAAAATCCAAACCGGAAGTGATGCATAAGCCGTCGCCTCGGACTGACCCATTTTGGCAAAAAATTAATTAGTCCTCCATTTTTTATCCGATTTTTATGATTTTGGTGTCTATTAAAACCTTGTAACCTTGTCTACAGTTTGATGGAAACGAATTTTGAATTTCGAATAGGAATTTTTTTTATATTCGTTTGAATTTTTTGAAAATTCAAAAGGCCACACCATGTGACCTTGACCTTCGATGACCTTGAAAATTTCACTGTAGGCTGTTCTTGACCTCAGCTATCCACAGATGTACTCATATTGGTTGAAAAATATTAACTTCCGGTTTAATAGCCATTCAAAAATTAACATTTTTAACAACTTTGGACGGCTGTATGACCTTTTCTAATAAACACAGAAAATTATTTTTTTCAATTTTGTAATTCCCTTTTGATTATCTTTTCAATGATATATGACAATAATCCATTAAAATATGTTTTTAAAATATTGGGTTTTTTCGACTGAGGGTTCTAACTTACAATATAATTAACTCCTAGCAATATGGTTTGTATATTCAAGATCTACTCAATTTTCTCTTTTCAACGATATGTGACATGGGTGGTTTAATACAAAATTGAATTTGTGAAAATAGGCATAAAAGTGTTAAATTTTATAAAAAAGTGTGATAAAAATCTGTA
>NW_008708773.1:15952-17738 GCF_000327385.1 Lottia gigantea | reverse complement strand
GGAATCAAATTTTAAACAATTCACTTTCGAAGCAATAAATTGGGCTAAGAAGTCATATCGCCGACTCCAAAAAGATACCCTTGATCAATTTGATATAAGCATAGACTCTTTTAAAAACGTAGGTGTGATGGAAGACATGGAAGCTGAATCTCAACCAGTTTCTACACCAAACAGACATCAGTTACCATTAATCGCAGATGTAAGACCTACGCCGAAACGCAAAAGGAACTCCATCACCTTCTGGCCTTAGTACCTCGCAAGAACCACTATCCATAAGCAAGAAACCTCACACTGATAGACGTACTTTACCATTACCAACTTTTACTGCAACTCCATCCACACCAATGACGACGCCAAGATCGAACCCTGAAACACCGAAACCTCAACGTACCAATACTCGCCGCCGCTTAAGTTTAACCACCTCACCCTCATCTCCAGCCTGTAAACCACGACGTCATAATAATGAGAAGGATAAATCCAAATGGTCTATTCCCACACTCACCAAACCAACAGTTATCATTGGATCTTCCAACATCAGCAACATCCCGTTCCTACATCCAGATACCCAAGCCGAATCTTACCCTGGTGCCCGAATTCAGCATATCAATACATTACTCTCCAAGATCACTCCAACAACCATTCCGAAAAATGTGTTATTTCATGTTGGCCTAAATAATAAACAGGAATCAGGAGAATCCATACACAGAAGAATGCTGGAACTCCTCAAACTTGCCAAGTCGAAATTTCCGTCTGCTACCCTTTACGCCACACAGATTCCTTCCTCAAAGGAGCTACAATTAGCTGAACCTCATTTAGTCAATAACCTCCAGAAGTTCAACAGTTTACTATATCATAAACCGTCTACCAATGCCCATACTATTCCTCGCTTCAATGGAGTGGTCAATGTCATTTCGGATAACATCCACTGGATGTCCCCCACTGCAAAAAGTATTTATTTTTCATGGGTCTCCCATTTAAACTGAACGCGGTGGGAAATGCTCTAAAATTAGGAAAAACTGTGGTTAACCTCAGTTCGCGAAAACTTTCTCCCCTTGAAGAAAGAGTTTTAGATAGAGGTCTAACATTTATTCCGACATCTAAAACTCTTTCCCATGAACCAATTTTATCGTCGGTTGAACAAGTCAATAGGACTTTTAAGTTAAATTTCTTTTTTCGGAATAGACTCGGCAGAGGCAAGCGAATACCGTTCATTGAAAAGTCTGGTTGGACTCCACCAGACAGCGCGATTGACTCAGATATTTTGGCTACTTGCGATAAATTACATGAAGAAATATCTCATTTACCTTTGGTGAATGAAAAACACAACCTCACCAAGTTTGAAAGGAAAGCTTTGAATAGCCTAAAAAACGATCAGAACATTATAATACGAAAGAGTGACAAAGGCAGTTGCTGTGTCATTCAGAATCGCGAAGACTACATTTTTGAATTAGAGAAACAATTGAACAATGCTAATCATTACCGTGTACTTGATCAACCTATTTTCATGGAAACTGCGCAAAAGATAAACAATATTTTAAAAACTTTAGTAAACAAACAATTTATTTCTGATTCCCAATATGACTATCTTTCAGCGAAACCCGAAGTCCGTCAACGTCACATTTATACTTTACCGAAGATTCACAAAAACCCGGAAACTGAATGGTCTTTAGCCAATAGGATTCCTAAAGGCAGGCCTATTATCTCAGATTGCGCGAGCGAATCCTACCTAGTTTCTGAATACATTGACCATTTTTTACTTCCATTAGCGTGTAAGCATCCGTCAATC
>NW_008708773.1:11924-12136 GCF_000327385.1 Lottia gigantea | reverse complement strand
ATTATTAAAATAACCATACGATAAGTTATCTTGATACAAGATTGAATTTACCCTTTCACAAAACATTTCATTTAGCTTGGCTCTTTACTAAAAATAGTCGAGTCAACATCGGGCTTGAGAGGGTTTGAAGTTCAAAAAAGTATCACGGGCCACGCTCAGTGCTGTTCACAGCTCTAGTTTTGTTTTATTTTCATTAATGCTAAGGCAGCGTA
>NW_008708773.1:10652-11874 GCF_000327385.1 Lottia gigantea | reverse complement strand
AAAAAATTCAAAAAATATTTTTGTCAAAAAAATTTGAATCCAAAATTTTCAAAAAAGCTCAAAATTTCTAACTCAGTCGCTAATTATCCGATTGATCTGAAATTCACAGGACATATACAGAATGTCCATACAAATAAATTTATACAATCAAAATTTTTATATCACTTCCGGTTTTTGCGTGATCACTTCCGGTTTTTTTAAATCACCCCTGGCACCCCCACTTCCGGTGTAAATTTCAGATGTTGGCAAAAATCATATATATTGTCTGTCAGTCATAATTAGATGCACTTAGCAGAAAAAATCCAAACCGGAAGTGATGCATAAGCCGTCGCCTCGGACTGACCCATTTTAGCGAAAAATTAATTAGTCCTCCATTTTTTATCCTTTATGATTTTGGTGTCTATTAAAACCCTGTATCCTTGTCTACAGTTTGATGGAACACAATTTTGAATTTCGAATTTGGATTTTTTTTTTATTCGTTTGAATTCTTTGAAAATTCAAAAGGCCACACCATGTGACCTTGACCTTCGATGACCTTGAACATTTCACTGTAGGATGTTCTTGACCTCAGCTATCCACAGATGTACTCATATTGGTTGAAAAATATTAACTTCCGGTTTAATAGCCATTCAAAAATTAACATTTTTGACAACTTTGGACAGCTGTATGACCTTTTCTAATAAACACAGAAAATTATTTTTTTCAATTTTGTAATTCCCTTTTGATTATCTTTTCAATGATATATGACAATAATCCATTAAAATATGTTTTTAAAATATTGGGTTTTTTTCGACTGAGGGTTCTAACTTACAATGTAATTAACTCCTAGCAATATGGTTTGTATATTCGAGATCTACTCAATTTTCTCTTTTCAACGATATTTGACATGGGTGGTTTAATACAAAATTGAATTTATGAAAATAGGCATAAAAGTGTTAAATGTTTATAAAAAATGTGATAAAAATCTGAAGATTGTGGGGATTAAAATGATTGACAGGTGTTATAACAGGTTATATAATATGATAGGAAAGCTATCCATATGAACTTTTGACATGCAGGTGTGAAGTAGTTTGGGTCATAAACAGATTAATCTGATTATGTAATCTTTTAACACTTAAAAAAATAACTTTTTTTAATTTTCACTTACAATAATTTAACATACACTCATATAGAGTAGTGAATTTTTGATACATGAACCTGTCGAATTTTTTCTGTACCATTA
>NW_008708773.1:9734-10602 GCF_000327385.1 Lottia gigantea | reverse complement strand
TAGACTTTGTGTGTGCAGACGTTTGTATCTTGTAATAATTTAAGTATTTAAATACAGCTACTTATTTTATCACAGTGTTGTGTGTTATATTTAAAATCGAGACAGAGGATATATGTTCTGTTCTTTCATTTTTGTACCAAAATAACGCTACACTGACAGCAATTTACGTCTTGCATTACATATGGGGACGAAGATGGAAAAATAAGGTCTGAGGTCGGATAACATTCTAAAAATTTTGAAACCATTACAGTTTATTACTCAGAAATATAAAAATATAGAAAATGACAGCAAGAATATAGTTTCATATCTTCACAATGTCAATATCTTACTATTGTATCACGAAATTTTTAGACATTCAACGATTTGAATAGATTGTACGTTAGCGGATACAGCCAATCAGAGCTCTCGACAGAAAGACTGTAACAATTTGGTTGCGAGTGTTATCGAGTGATCTGATTATCTGTATTTGCTAGCGTACAATCCAATCAAATCGCTGCCTTTACACACTTCTTTTGTTGCTATGCTTGCGTTTTCATCTAGCAAATCATTGGCAACTCACAAATCACAGCTGTACAACCGTTGATATATAAAGTGTCAAAGACTCGCCTGCTGATATGGCATATGTCATTTTGAATACTCTCTATTTAGGTTTAGATAGCTATTTTGTTATCAATACTGACTCATTTCATCATTACTTCATACAATAATTTGTAAACAGTAATCATGCTTACAATTCGAGTATTGGGTGTGTTCGCCGTTATTGTGCTCGCATTTGTTTTGGTAGAGTCTGACGTTGAACTTTGTGAAGACGATGTGAACGGTAAGAATAGCCTTAGATGTTATTATGAATGCAAAGAAACTTGGGAAT
>NW_008708773.1:1323-3027 GCF_000327385.1 Lottia gigantea | reverse complement strand
ATATAGTGAATATCGCAAACTATGAATATTTGT
The DNA here is from genome assembly GCF_000327385.1 of Lottia gigantea. NCBI lineage: Eukaryota > Metazoa > Mollusca > Gastropoda > Lottiidae > Lottia > Lottia gigantea. The sequence goes on along the minus strand of NW_008708773.1, from coordinate 2,994 downwards.
TGGTAGTCGTAGTGGTTAGTAGTTGGATTGGTTCCATTGAGTGTTGATGTGTAAAGTGTCAAAGTCTCACCTGTTGAATCTTGATCTGGCATCTGTCATTTTGAATACTCTCAATTGATGTTGATGTATGAAGTGTCAAAGTTCCACCTGCTGAATATTGATCTGACATCTGTCATTTTGAATACTCTCAATTGATGTTGATGTATGAAGTGACAAAGTCTCACCTATTGAATCTTGATCTGGCATCTGTCATTTTGAATACTCTCAATTTAAAGCGATTTAAGTTTATGTAGATAACAGGCACTAACACAATACTTAACGAACCTTTCGATAAAATCGTTCTATCTTCAAGACACAGCAAAATGAAATATGTACTATTTTTCTTCACCATCTTTCGGGAGTTGATTTGGACCTTGAATAAATGCAAATAATCTTCAGAACAATGAGAACTGAATGGATTGTGTTGCAACTTTAAGTATTGTCTAAAATCCAATAAAAATTCCACACGAACGCAGATAACATTTAACAAATTTAGTTGAAATTTTAAAGCTGCAACACACTCGACAATTTTGGCAACGTTATACTTCCATACAAAAATACCTCAAACTAGGAATTTCACTTTTTATATATTTTATATATTCACAAGCTTATCCTAATTCAGAAAATTTGGGTATCCCAAAGATGCAAGTTTTGATAAGTCCGTAATAGAAAACACTAATGACATCGCTGCACAATAAATATTGATTTATCAAGTTTATGAAACATTTACACATGGCTAAGAAGGCTCAAATTTCGGCGGTAAGCTGTGGACACTATTACTGATTAGTTGGGCACAAAAAGTCCCGTTTCTGACCAAGATACGTTTGATACCAGAATATGGCGAATCTGTCGATGGACTTCCTGTACCTTTGAGATCTATTTGGAGGAATATTCTTTGTTAATATTTATAAATTTCGTAAAACTTCGTACATTTGCACAAATATGTTTACGATGTTCTGTGGGTCCAATGCCATGCAGCACCAAACTCAGACTGTAATTCTTCTATTGTGTTGTTGCTATGTTCAAACTATCCTGAACTATTCAATAAACGTACCTCTTTATTTCTACATGACATTCTGAAGATGAAAATATTCTTGTCATTTTGAAAAGGTATACGGAATGTTGGGAATTTTAGGTTGAGCAATGTTACGAAAGCACAGACACAGGTATCTAATAGTAGGGCTTGGCTTTAATTCTATTATCTTAGCGAAGGTTTAAGACAGAAGGACATAAACCTCATTTTTATTATCTTTCCACGGGAAAGCCGTGACAGACAGACAGACAGAAATGGAGACGGATAGAAAGAAAGACAGACAGACAGAAGGTGATATAACGATATATATCTGGTATTAGTAATCTTAGATTACATTGATATAGTCAGCACGATTCCAATATATTCACATAGCACTGGTCGTAAAATAGTACAGTCTCTGATAAAACAGTCAATGGTCATTTCTGATAGACCAATGGTCAGTGAGGTCAGGTAGGTCTATTTTTAATGACCATGTAACTATTGTATACCTTTTTTGGAATCTGCTGCGTTTTCTAGGAATTTAAGATTGCCAGACCAAATATAGATTTGGGGGGTTGGGATATATTTTGGTAAAATCGTTAGATTAGATTTAGACTTTG
>NW_008708773.1:0-1273 GCF_000327385.1 Lottia gigantea | reverse complement strand
CAGTATCGCCCCCAAAGTTCAAAAGAAGTGTATTTCTGAAGGTTGAATATTTCATACTGGTAATTGTTTCTGTACTGCCAAATATTTTTATTGAAAATCAAAGCTGGCAGTGGGCGTATATTACCTTGCCTGGCAAGCTATCTTTATATTTCTGATCGAAAATTCGTAGTCATTTATAAACAAAACCTTCGGCGCTTGTTCGTATTCATTTCCCAGACGCCAGGAAACCTTTCACGAGAAAACACTGGCCTCGTATCAATTATGAAAGGAAATTGCAAATTTGACGTTTTAACAATACCTCAGTGGCCAGGTTAATTTATAGAAACTATATATTATAAAGGGTTTAGATCACGCATAATTAGCGTAATTCTTCACGTTGAAAAAAAACCGGTCTATCCCTTTAATGTAATATTGTATATAATTTGTAGTTTAGTAAGATCTACTAAGAATTAGACTTTTTTCTAAATGGATTGCCAAAATAAAGTGAATATCGCAAACTATGAATATTTGTTGGTAGTCATAGTGGTTAGTAGTTGGATTGGTTCCAATGAGTGTTGATGAGTAAAGTGTCAAAGTTCCACCTGCTGAATATTGATCTGACATCTGTCATTTTGAATACTCTCAATTGATGTTGATGTATGAAGTGACAAAGTCTCACCTATTGAATCTTGATCTGGCATCTGTCATTTTGAATACTCACAATTTAAAGCGATTTAAGTTTATGTAGATAACAGGCACTAACACAATACTTAACCCTTGTGCTAGAACTTGGGGTATTTCGGGACCCCAGCACCAATTTTTTTCGAATTTCCAAAATGCCATCGAAGATAGCAATTTGGTTATTAACATTGTAGCTGAATGAATTTTTAATCTGTTCATGATCAGTCTACTGTGCAACAATCACAATTAGCGGATATGTTAACCTTTTAAATTGAAACACACCATGCTAGTATGTTGGGGTACATTTAGACCCCAGATAAATTTAGTGCTAAAACTGGATTTCAGTGAATAAAATTGAATTGTAATGTACTCCTAAAGCTAGTTATCTTAGGTTAAAGTCAATTTGGCACTAAACCGAAATGTCCCCATGTCAAAATGGCCCCAAAAGTCAAAATTAGTCGAAATGACCCCAAATACAATAGTCAAAATGGCCCCTAAAATTACTCTTTGATTTCAACCAAAATCATTGGTCGAAATGATCCTCCACCCCCAAAATTAAAAATGTCCCTAGTTTAAAAAATATTCTAACTTTGATAATTAATTATAATTAGTA
>NW_008708772.1:8879-11219 GCF_000327385.1 Lottia gigantea | reverse complement strand
ATACCTATAGTGAGTTTGACATGATACTCATGGTGTGTTTCACATGATACCTATGATGTGTTTGACATGATACCTATAGTGTGTTTGACATGATACCTATGGTGTGTTTGACATGATACCTATAGTGTGTTTGACATGATACCTATAGTGTGTTTGACATGATACCTATAGTGTGTTTGACATGCTATCTATGGTGTGTTTGACATGATACCTATGGTGTGTTTGACATGCTATCTATGGTGTGTTTGACATGCTACCTATGGTGTGTTTGACATGATACCCATGGTGTGTTTGACATGATACCCATGGTGTGTTTGACATGATACCTATGGTGTGTTTGACATGATACCTATGGTGTGTTTGACATGATACCTATGGTGTGTTTGACATGATACCTATAGTGTGTTTGACATGATACCTATAGTGTGTTTGACATGACACTCATGGTGTGTTTGACATGATACCTATAGTGTGTTTGACATGATACCTATAGTGTGTTTGACATGATACCTATAGTGTGTTTGACATGATACCTATAGTGTGTTTGACATGATACCCATGGTGTGTTTGACATGATACCCATGGTGTGTTTGACATGATACCTATAGTGTGTTTGACATGATACCTATGGTGTGTTTGACATGATACCTATAGTGTGTTTGACATGATACCTATGGTGTGTTTGATATGATACCTATGGTATGTTTGACATGATACCTATAGTATGTTTGACATGATACCTATAGTATGTTTGACATGATACCTATGGTATGTTTGACATGATACCTATGGTATGTTTGACATGATACCTATGGTGTGTTTGACATGATACCTATAGTGTGTTTGACATGATATCTATAGTGTGTTTGACATGATACATATGGTGTGTTTGACACGATACCTATGGTGTGTTTGACATTATATCAATATGGTGTGTTTGACGTGATATACTTTTGAAACAATATGCCTAGTGTGTTTGACACGATAAGCCTGGTACCTTTAACACGATATACCTGATGCATTTATTTGACACAATACCCATGGTGTGTTTGACATGAAACACATTGTGTTTGACACAATATACCTGGTGTGTTTCACATAATAGCCTACTAAGTTGGACTTGGTTTATTGCATATAAAATTGATGATGTTTTTCATATAGAAGTCACACATTCATGGATTCTTGCCAAATCAAACAGAAAACTTGCCCTTTTAGCCAAAATCACAACATCTCTTGACAAAACTGAGTTCTTCTGTCAAACAGTTGATGTGTTATGTCCAATAATACAGGTGTATGCCAGGCATGTACATGATTTACAGAAACTTTTCTTTTACCACTATGATTGAAAATAAACAACTATTGTTTTTATTAAATCATTATTAAATGGAAAGAAAACAAAATCATGGGTGTCTCATTGAGAAAGTTTGACAGATTTGTTAGCAGATTCAATGATACTCTTGTATATCTTTGAGGTATTCACTATATCTTTGAGGTATTCACTATATGTTTGGGGTATTCACTATATGTTTTGGGGTATTCACTATATCTTTGAGGTATTCACTATATCTTTGAGGTTTTCACTATATGCTTGGGGTATTCACTATATGTTTGGGGTATTCACTATATGTTTTGGGGTTTTGACTATATGCGTGGGGTATTCACTATATGTTTTGGGTTTTCACTATATGCTTGGGGTTTTCACTATATGTTTGGGGTTTTCACTATATGCTTGGGGTTTTCACTATATGCTTGGGGTATTCACTATATGTTTGGGGTATTCACTATATGTTTGGGGTATTCACTATATGTTTGGAGTATTCACTATATGTTTGGGGTATTCACTATATGCTTGGGGTAAGGAAAAGTTGCTCTAACTTATCACCATTGAACAATGACTAAAGGGAGGTAACTACAATTAGCTAGTCAATACTGTTTATTTTTAAAGAATCAGAGATATACATCAGATGGGTCATGGTCTCTACTCTAACATTCTCTGTAAGAACAAGATTCAACTTTAGGACTGCCGATAACATCTTTGAGGGACATTTACTGAGTTATATAATATATATTTCAAGGCATCAATTACCTATTCCAGCAGAGACCAGACTATCAAGAGAGTCCAAATACAGTTAAAGGCCAATAACTCATACAATCATAAACTGAAAATGAAATGAAGTTTTCTCTGATTTATTATCACTTAAGTGTTGACTCAACCTGAACTAATTGAGGTGATGAAAACAGGAAGTGCCATGCCTTGTGCACAAGATTCCATAATATTCAACAGGCCAGTCTTTATTAAGTCAAAAGAATGTCAAAGTTTCATTTCATTGCATTGGAGAT
>NW_008708772.1:0-2088 GCF_000327385.1 Lottia gigantea | reverse complement strand
AGGTAGAATAAATAATTATGAATAAGTCTAGTTTAATATTAAACAGAAGTCTAAATATTAAACAGACACTCATTCTCAAGCTGAATTAAAAAAAAAAATTTCTGTATCCATGCTCTCATCTGTCACTTTTCCCTGCAAAGAAATTAATTACGTTTGAAATTAGGTTGCTTCTGGATTATCCTGCGATTGTTAAGGACAATATTTGCATTCATGCCGTGACCAATGCTTTTGATGTCTACTTTTAACCTCTCTTGCTGTATGAAGTCTGAATTATAATTCAAAAAAGTGAAACAAAATTAATTCTTCCCCGACCTCATTTAATGCATCACCAGTAACAATATATAAAAATGGATTAGATATATCCTATAGTTATATTACCAAATGGTGTGGCAGGGGAAGAAATTCTCAACAATTTCTAAATCCATAAACAGTGTTTGCCGTCTCCTCACAAAAATTCTCTAAAAAAGAAGTTAATATAAGTAGATTAGAGGGCTATAATGCCCCGAGGGATGTAAAGTAATGACATGTGGTCAAGCCTAGTATAATGGTTTATAATATATTACATGGATTGTGATTATATCGTATACTGATATAGTGTTAAGATAATACATTAAACACTGAGTCACTCCAGTTGTATAGCTCACAGGAAAAGGATAGCCGACTGTAAAATAACTCAGTGAAATTCTGACTTTAAATTTGAAATAAGTGACATTTGATTGACATTTTGTCAATTTCGATCATGTGATGTGAATTTAGTTGAGTTTGTAAATGTGGATATCTCGTGTGAATTGGATTATACTTGCATCTTGAGGGAAATCCATTAAACGTGTAAGGTAAATTGATAGTTAACTCATAGCTATACATGTGTTGAGTACTAGAACACTTTGAAATGTATAATTGTCAATAGGATATATGGTTGTATGGTTTTTTAGGCATTTTTGCATTGTTTGGATTTAAGTAAAATATGTGGTCAGGAGAGTTGAGTTGAGTGTAATTGATGATTAGCCTGTCATGTCTGAATTTGTATTGAAATGTCAGAGCGGCAGTGAGGATGTTTAAGTTAATAAGTTTGTATTGCTCTAGAAAATGTCAAGAATTTATCCGAGTTTTAAACATCTCCCTCAACACGAAACACAAATACAATAGAAGATTTAACCACCCCTGTTTATTTTAAAAATCTAAAAAAAATAAAATTATCTCTGATTAAACAATGCTGAAGTCTCCATTTCTCAAATATCTCAACAGGCCGATCAAACTATGACAAATATTATACAATTATTATCAGTTTAAAAACTAAATATTATAGATCAAATATTTGATAGAAATACAATCTAAAGTTTGTCTGGTTTGTATATCAGAATACAAATACAAAATCTTTTACAATTGATCTCGATGAATGAATGAATAACTTGATGAATGAATGAATAACTCGATGAATGAATGAATAACTCGATGAATGAATGAATAACTTGATGAATGAATGAATAACTTGATGAATGAATGAATAACTCGATGAATGAATGAATAACTTGATGAATGAATGAATAACTGGATGAATGAATGAATAACTCGATGAATGAATGAATAACTTGATGAATGAATGAATAACTCGATGAATGAATGAATAACTTGATGAATGAATGAATGAATAACTTGATGAATGAATGAATGAATAACTTGATGAATGAATGAATAACTCGATGAATGAACTTGATGAATGAATAACTTGATGAATGAATGAATAACTTGATGAATGAATGAATAACTTGATGAATGAATGAATAACTCGATGAATGAATGAATAACTCGATGAATGAATGAATAACTTGATGAATGAATGAATAACTCGATGAATGAATGAATAACTTGATGAATGAATGAATGAATAACTTGATGAATGAATGAATAACTTGATGAATGAACTTGATGAATGAATAACTTGATGAATGAATGAATAACTTGATGAATGAATAACTTGATGAATGAATGAATAACTCGATGAATGAATGAATAACTTGATGAATGAATGAATAACTCGATGAATGAATGAATAACTCGATGAATGAATGAATAACTTGAATGAATGAA
>NW_008708771.1:6091-8743 GCF_000327385.1 Lottia gigantea | reverse complement strand
AAGAGGTGGTATGATGGGGTGTCATGGTGTGGGGAGAGATCTGTTGGCAGGACTCAACTTATCGTTCATGGACACTACCGACAATCTTACCATTTCTCCAACACACGTTGTCATATATCCGCATCACAACGCCCGACCCCTTACACAAAATCATAACTGACTACTTGGAGTCAACAATATCAACGCGTTGCCGTGACATGGTTGTTCCCCCGACATATCCCCCACTGTACATTTCAATCCAATCTTTAATATTGTGTTGATTTGTTGATCTAAGGTGTTTTAAAACCATGGTAAAGTTTCTTTTGGCCTTCAGTTTATAATATATCTATATTATATGTATGTAAAAACACATCGCATGCCGAATACGAGTTTTGGCATTGTCTTGAAGTATGATGAATGGGGCGTGGTTTGGACAGTATGGTAAGTTATATAAAACATCTATTATGCAATCATACATCATATGTATTGATAAGGACAAGGTCGTTTAAAACATGTTATTTATTTTTCAGATTTAAATTTCGTCGTTGGGTTCCAAGTAAATAAAATTAAACTGTCGTCAATCAAGGTAGTTTTAACTTGCGAGGTAATATACAAATTCTCTACACTCCCTTTTTAAATTTTACTTTTAGTAGTGTGTACCCTGGAGAATTAGAAATCTAAATAGTCATGTATATCTTGTGGTAGGTAATCTTTGACAACATCCAGTGTGTATTTCATCAATAATTCTTGTTTCTCAGTATTCCTGGAAAATATTTCAACCAATTAAAATCTTCAATATTTTGTCAGTGTCCGCTAAATGGGATGTTTACTCCGACTTAACTCGATCATCCTCGGATGGAATGGAAAACAGTTAAACAGAATAATACATTGATACGATACTGGTGGAGGTCGAAAATGAATAGACTAATCTGCCCACATGTTTATAAGATTCTCTCATGGGGCAGTGTTAGAACTTCAGAATTAAATATTTCACCTACCTGGATAGACTTGATGGAGATTTAATTTTACATACATCAAGATAAATAGCTGATTGACTTTGTAAATTTGGGTCTACCGCAGCTTTTATAGTTGTAGCACCACCATCAACAGCCTTTTTGGCAAAACCTGAATGCAAAAATATCCTTTTATCAAAATAACCACTTATGTAATGTAATGTACCGAATGAACAATATTAGCTGTTTAGAATCAGGAATACCTGCACATGCATGACGGTGTTCCAAAATAGTTAGCATGAACTCATCATTGTTGAAGTATCCTAGATTATCATAGCCAATTTATTTTTCATTATTCTGGGAAAATAATGGATTAAAATAATAGTTTCAAGAATGAACTCTATGACAATATTTTGTACCAGCAGAACCATCATAGAATACATGTGTCAAATACAGATTGAGAATAGACAGCCATTCTACTAAATAACAGACTCTAGGTTATATTTTTAGGACCTTCAAGCGTTTAGAAAATGGTGGGGATTCCTGGGTTCTCTATATTAAATTTGTTTGTGTGCATTGTAATATACTAACAGCACATGATGATTTATATGTCTTCAGACAGTCTTACCTTATATGAAATACTTAATATATTTACTCTTTCCGGGCCAATTGGGTATCAACAAAACCTGGATGTAACTTATTATAGACACTGATTTATCTTTTAAATGTCTGTTTAACCATAACATTGACATAACCTTTAGAAAAGAAACAAAAATCAATGCCTTCTTTTTCTTCGAAGGAAGTTTTTCTGAAGGATAGCCTGGTAGACTATGAGAACAAATGCTTTTCAAAGACTGCTAACAACTGGCGATTCAAGAAGGATCTGGTCAATCGCCATATGAAGTCAACCCAAGCGCACCAACTGCTTTTGCCGCCAGATGCAATAGTTGTTCATGTTACACTTTTTAACAGAAATTGGATCTGGTTTATACCTGAGCGGTTGGAGTTAACGACCATTCGGTTGATCGTAAGTAATTGATCTGATGAGATGCTGTCAATCGTTAGTCGACTTGAGCTCCTGTTTAAGTTTGATCTACACATTGATGTGAATAAAATGATTACCTGATAAAGTTTAGTATTGCAATAGAAGGACAATTGATTAAAGCTCTTTTCTCCATCCATGTTTTCTATATCAAGTTTTCCATTTGTATGCGACATAGACAAAACCATAACAACCCTACTGTCTTCTCCAGATTTCAGTAAGATAGTGGACTACAGCCGTATATGCCCACCACGGCATGCGGATGGTATTCAAGATTCAAGATTTTGGGGCAAGGGCAATAACTCTGCTTCTAACGGTCGAAAATAGCTCAAATTCGAACTTGATCTTCGTTTTATGAATATGTATATACATACCAAATTTCATTTGATTCCATCAAAAAATCTAGCTTTTAGAGCGTTGACAAGCAAATGTTGACCGATGGACGGACAGGAGTGCCGACATATAAGTCCACATAGAGATGTGTGCGTATAAAAATCCAGAACCTTGAGAAAAAATGTATATTTGGTATTGCTAATATACAACACTCAGATACACTTGTGAGATTACATACAGGATTAACACTCAGAACTTGTTAGAAGATGTGGCATTTTAGATTTGTTTGAAAGAGAAGATAAAGTTATGGCAGAATTTAGTTGACAATATTTTTTTTTTTTTGTG
>NW_008708771.1:0-1782 GCF_000327385.1 Lottia gigantea | reverse complement strand
GAGGGGTCAAAGTAAAAACACTACCACTGGTTTACTTTTAGGTTTATTTGTATAATTTTGGGTCAGGTTGTTCCACAGATTTTATAGAACAAATTAAAGCAAGAAAAAAAAATTAGCTACATGTATAGGACTCACTCCACTAAAACATTTTATACAAATGATTGTATAGGAATGTAGTCCAGGCTATTTTTAGAAATCTTCTTTCTCTCTCCCTTTAGGGGTTTTTGTCTGCCTATTTTTGGGTAATTTTTGGTCTAGATTTGGAATTTGATGTCTGAAATTGCATTATCTTTCAGATTTGGTGAGATGATGAGAGACCTAAAGGTGGAAGGCTAATTCTAAAAAATAGTCGTTTTGTGAAGTGCCAAACTCTATCCGATGACTATGACATTGAGAATTGGTCATTGAGAATTGGTCAGACTTTCATTCGACATATTGGAAAGCTTTCAAAAAGATTTCTGGAAAAAGTTGTAGAAGGTTGAATTTCGTGTTTTAACATGGCAAATGAATTAGTGTGAAACAATTTTTGTATTTTTACTTATAAATATCATGTTTACCTTGTGGTCAAAGGGAGATAATTTATCAACTAACTATGACTAATAAATTACCTCCCTTGAATATTGGTTGAAATTATTGAGTTGTTCACTTTTTAAAGTGTGTAAAACAATTTTTTTATTTTTACTTATAAATATCATGTTAACCTTGTGGTCAAAGGGAGATAATTCAATAACTGATATAAGACCCAGAACACTAATACATTCTATGTAAATGAAAATTGATTTTGTCAATTCTTTTATTGATGAATGTCAAGGTAAGATATCAACTAGTAAAATATTAAAATAAAGTAATACAAACCAAATAAACATCATAAGACACATTGCCTCTTTGGAGGGGATGTTGTTTTAACAAATACCAGTAAAAATAGAAAATAGAACAAACTTTCTTTCCATAGTTTTATTAGTTTTTATTATAACTCATCTACTGCACTTAGAGTCTAAAAATTTCCTTTTTATTTCCCCGTGTGAATAACTTTCTTCTTCTTCATCTGCCGTTCCAGGACAAACTCTAGTTCATTTCTAAAAACTACTACCATGCGTGCAGTCCACTTCCCTCGACTATGTGCACAGATCAATCGAGTATACAGTTTGACATAGAGTTTTTATGTCTTTTTCCTCTGATATCCACGTCTGCCTCAAGGGTATATAGAGAATCTGGTTTACTCTCAATCATGATTACTTATCATTGAACGTGTCTCAAGAAGGGAGATTACCTATTTAAGATAATCAGAGAAAGATTATCAAGTAGTGATTGGATATCATCTATCACTTGTAGGCACGTGTCTTAGTATTATGCATGTAGCCAGACTTCTTTAGTTTGCAGCCAATGACATTTGAGGGAGTGGGGATTTACTTATTAAAGTTACAGAGCTACAAGGCTGACTCTTGCTGGGAATATCCAAATGGACTGTCTCTACATGTGGGAAAAACCAGAACTCAAATATCTGCCATAGATCAAGAAATAAGTTTGGTCAGTTTTCATGCATATAGGCCATAGAGACCAAATATGGCCAATGACCAACTTTGCCAAATATGCCAATTTCTCTCATGTTTTCTCTCATGTTTTGGTCTTTTCCTACTAATTGGACCCCAGGGAGTTCAAAAAACTCAAAAAAACTAAATAAAATCTGTAAGTTTGAAAAGTAGCAATTTCTGGTCTGCACAGTGGTAGTCAAAAAGTGCTCAAACACAAATAAATTTTTTGCTGAAAAGTTACAGAGCTACA
>NW_008708770.1:146409-147581 GCF_000327385.1 Lottia gigantea | reverse complement strand
GCAACTCTACGAATAAAAGGTACCCGATCCAGGAACATCTAACATGTGAACATTCGAATGTAATATATTTAATTTCATGCAAGAAATGCCCCAAACAATATGTAGGAGAAACTAAGAATAATTTACGAACTCGCTTTAATGCTCATAGGTCAGACATCAAATTAAAGAAAGACAAGCCTGTTTCTAATCATTTCAACCTCGACGACCATTCAATAGACGATCTCACCCTAATCCCAATTGAGCGTATAGAAATTGACTTGCCCGAAGATGAAACTACCAAATTCCGTCAATCTAGGGAGGCCCATTGGATTGAGACATTGAATACAGCAAGACCTATAGGACTAAATATTCATCATAATGTAGGCATAGCACCCTTTGTTGTCCCGTTTAATACAACCAGCAATCGAGCAAGCAAGATAGTTCATGCCCACTATAACAGCCTTCAAGAGAAATTCCCCCATGTCTATAAGCAGAAAATGATAGTTGCATATTCAAAAAATAAGAACTTAAATGATAATATTGTTCATAGTAAACTAAAAACAATCAGTACATAACAGATACTATACTTCTCGCCCACCGGGCGAGTTATTTTTTCTAATTTCAGATCAGAATAAGAACAGAAGAAAACCCAATATCAAGACCCTTAATCCTAATTTCTAAATAAAGTGTCTGCTCCACCCTAGGCCTGTACATTTGGGAGAATCAAACCCTCCCTTCCCCGAAATCAAATAGGGAAAATAATAATCGCCTCTTAAACAAATGGAACTTCAATCGTCTGCTATATTAATTATTATATTTCCTAAACCCAAATTTATCCCGATAAATATATTCCAATATTGTTGTAAAAAAAATTAATTACTGCAAATTTCATCCAATTAGATGATAACTAGAAGAGGTTTTTTTTCGATTTACCCTGAAAATCCAATATTTCAGGCAATCAAAGAAAAACTGTGGACAGAGGTTCACTCATTTTACGGTAATCCCGATTGCATCATTCGGGTTTTCTCGGATATTTTCGCAGGGACCTCTGTCTTGAATACATGGGCGAGCTTTTTAATCTAATTGCGAAAAATATCACTAATCCGATTACAATACTCGGGAGTTCTCGTACATTTTTGCAGACCTCCGTCTTGAATACATGGTCGAGTTTTCCAATCCGTTGCGGAAAAATT
>NW_008708770.1:144690-145448 GCF_000327385.1 Lottia gigantea | reverse complement strand
AAATTTCAGCATTGTAGCTTTGTAAGTTTTCACGCAAAAAATTATTTGTCTTTGAGCACTTCTTGTGCACCAATATGCAGACTGCATACAGCTAGTTTGAAAACTTACAGATTTTGATTTGATTTCTTGTGTTTTTTGAACTCCTTGGGCTCTAATTAGTAGGAATAGATCAAAACTTGAGCCAAAAGTTTGTATTTGAAAAAGTTGTCTGTAGGCCATATTTGCCTCTAATGCCAATATGCATTAAAACTGTAAAAAATTATTTTCTGTTCTATAGCAGATATTTGAGTTCTGTTTTTTCTGAAATGTGCAGATAGTCCATGTGAATATTGGTGCAAAATTTCAGCATTGTAGCTTTGTAAGTTTTCACGCAAAAAATTTATTTGTCTTTGAGCACTTCTTATGCACCAATATGCAGACTACATATAGCTAGTTTGAAAACTTACAGATTTTGATTTGATTTCTTGTGTTTTTTGAACTCCTTGGGGTCTAATTAGTAGGAATAGATGAAGACTTGAGCCAAAAGTTTGTATTTGAAAAAGTTGTCTATAGGCCATATTTGCCTCTATGGCCAATATGCATTAAAACTGTAAAAAATTATTTTCTGTTCTATGGCAGATATTTGAGTTCTGTTTTTTCTGAAATGTGCAGATAGTCCATGTGAATATTGGTGCAAAATTTCAGCATTGTAGCTTTGTAAGTTTTCACGCAAAAAATTTATTTGTCTTTGAGCACTTCTTGTGCTCCAATATGCAGAC
>NW_008708770.1:143040-144640 GCF_000327385.1 Lottia gigantea | reverse complement strand
AGCCATGTATTCTTTTTAAAAAAAGTTAAATTCAAACGAACAGTAACTTTGACAGTTATCATGAATTAGAAATGAAGTGTGATTGGAGTTTTACATCCTACTTTTCATCACATGTCATGAATAAGAGATATGTACTTGTAATTATAATTGTGAGCGGCGAGTGGTGACCTCTTCCCATCTAAAACTAGTGCAGTTGAAGAAAAATATTCATCTCTTGTTATTACCAAATTTATCAGAATTCTAGTTTCGATTTTTTTTCTATTTCTTATGAGGTAAATTCTGAAAATTCGTTCGGACCATTACACCGGTTTCGAAGTTTTACATCCTACTTTTCATCACATGTCATGAATAAGAGATATGTACTTGTAATTATAATTGTGAGCGGCGAGTGGTGACCTCTTCCCATCTAAAACTAGTGCAGTTGAAGAAAAATATTCATCTCTTGTTATTACCAAATTTATCAGAATTCTAGTTTCGATTTTTTTTCTATTTCTTATGAGGTAAATTCTGAAAATTCGTTCAGACCATTACACCGGTTTCGAAGGTCCAGAATGACTTACGGTGGGTAGCTAAATAAACGTATTCAAGAGATAAATTAACTGTGATCTGAAGCATTGTGGTTAGACTGTATACTAGTAAAGGGAGATAATTACTCTTCTGCTTAGGAGACTCATTCGGTTTCTTCTGATCAAAAAAAAAATAGACCTTTTCTTGTAATTTACTGTTTTATTTCTCTCTCCACAGGTAAATAATCGGTTTTATTTATCTTAATTCTATATCAGATTGTTTGCTAAATATCAATGTTCATGTTCAAAATAATAATAATTGTTGACAGTTCTTGTTATGTGAAAAATATCCAAACTATCACGTGTAGAATTTGGCTTTATCGTATGACATGAAGGTAATAATAATAATAATATTCACTCTTTATTAGGGTAAGAAATTGGGCTAAATAAAGTTATTTCCGCTCATGAATATGAGTGAGTAGTCAATTTGTATAGTCTACTATGCCCTATAAATTTCAGCTTTCTGGGAAGCATTTAAAATTGAAAGTCCCTACGGTCTCATTGTAAGGAACAAGATTTGGGTGATATACAGTGGTGTAACCTATTTTCGTGGATATAAGGATTCAACACCGAATTTCGTGAAAGTTAAGAAAAAGAAAAAAAAAATTTATGTCTTAGATGTTTCCTCAGATATTCTACAAAATAATTAAAATTGGTTTATTTCGATTTTCTTTATGAATCCTTCACTTTGACCCATATTTCATGAGCAACCAACTCGCAACCGCGGCAGAATGCGTCACCTATTTTCGTGTACAATGTTTGATCTATAAATAAGTCGAGAAAAACACGTTGTATGGATACCAGGTGGTATAATTAACTTCTCTTAGTATTTATCTTTAATATCAATTCATTATAACTAGTGACAATTCCTTCAAAGAACCACGATCTTAAAGAAAAATAGTGACTGACAAAATAAGATATGTAGCGTGATTTATTGCTAAAAGTCACTGAAACAACATAAGAATATGGTCCACTTTGTGTTCCATAGAAATTTTCTGCTGACACGGAATCCGCTAGTTGATCACGTGACTTCA
>NW_008708770.1:137852-138244 GCF_000327385.1 Lottia gigantea | reverse complement strand
AGCCGTCATGTCTGCGGGAACTCAATAGCTGTCTTTACTATTGGGTTTGACATACACCACACACACACACAGTTAGATGATCAACGTAGCACGGTCAGTATACAAAGTTTTTATACGCCCACATGGAAATGTGGAATTTATATTGTTGTTGCCCCTGTCCGTCAGTCCGTCCGTTCACAATTCTTGTAGGCGTGATAGAGGCTACAGTTTTTTTCTGATCTTGATGAAACTTGGTTTGCATGTATATATTGATGAGATCTCAGTCAAGTTCGAAATTGGTAATAAACGGATGAATTGTTACAGAGTTATTGCCCTTGACTTAGTAAAACGTGTCAAATTTGGCTTATAGGCACGATAGAGACTACAGTTTTTATACGCCCACACGTAAGATC
>NW_008708770.1:132408-133986 GCF_000327385.1 Lottia gigantea | reverse complement strand
TTTAGTCTTGGACGCAAGAGCTTAAAACTAATCAATTCAAGAGTGACCTTTGAAAATTGATTGTCCATGAGCAGAGATATTGGCCAAATGATGTTATTCACATTTGATATACATAATTAAAGAGATAGTTTTCAAGATTTTCATTACCAGGTTACTTTTAGATAGCTTTAATGTTATAGAATTAACAGAAAGATTAATCTTTTTGCTTATAACTTCCAGATAAGGCAATGGATATATTCCTCTAGTCTTTGTTAAAGTATTTATTACTGTTTGCACATAACTTCCCAAAGCTACTTTTGAAATAAGAATCTTGACTTTTAGGGTTCCAAGAACAAAGGAGCTGGTCTTTAGCTTCAACAGGACATTACATTTGGAGGTCAATACGGTTATGGTGGAGCACAAATGTCCTAAAGGCGACTCTTGGAACGAAGCCAGGTAAAGATATTTTAATAGCTATCATGAATATGGTGTTGCTATACAAGTCATTATAAACACACTGTAAATATTACATTTAGCAACATAATATTATTTTTTGGAAAACCTTACAACACAAACCCAAATTTTTATATGCGTCCTCACATTCACCTTTGTATATAATCATAAGATTCTACTAGCTGGTCTTCGGCCAGATCTATTGAAATTGATCTCATGACCACCATTGTTTGGACTTAATTACACACACAAGCCTCCTGTAAAGTTTCCGAAGCTCTAATACGCTTGTTTCATATGTGCCATATCAAAGAACTAAGTTGTATATTTTTAATTTTAGGTGTAAACAGATAGAGCTTCATTATACAGACGTCAAGTGCTTATGGTGTGGCACAGAAGCTCGCAAGGCAAGTTTGTTTTAGAAATATTTAATCTGTAATTTTAAACCATTTTGATATTCTTAATTTGAAATATCTTGCAACACTCTGGTACAGTTTCGTGAATCATGATATTTTTGTTCAAAAATAAACAAATACATGGTATTTATATGAGTAATCAGCCAATCAAGACCCTATATAGAATGATGACGCCAAATTGTGATCTCTATTTTAAGGGTGTTTCATGGCCTCTCACACATTGTATTTGTTTTTAACAAATTACTTAAAATGGTAGTCATCTAATCATTTGCAATTATGTATTTATATTTTTCAGGTTAGAAAGGGTAAATGGTCTGGTAATTTACCTACCCGCAATAGCACTGCCACAATAGGAGTGTTCTGAGGTCATGGCCTGTATGACTTTTCAGACCTCCTATTCACAGATGAAGAGGAACAGATGAAGAACAGATGAAGCGGCGCCTACAGAACAGATGAAGAACAGAAAGAAGTATGAAGAACAAGTCAGTGAAGAATGCTGAAGAAAGATCAACAGATGAAAAGAGGGACCTCCAAAGAGTACTCAATAAGAAGAACCAAGTCTTCAGATGAAAAGCCAATGGTATGTTACAAGGGATTTAGTGAACATCTTAATTTTTAAAATGAAAACATAATACTTGAACGCCATTTAGAAATGAGGCGTACATATAACAGAAACAAGGCAATATTATGGATTTTCTTTAATAAACTAATTAAACAGATAACGTTCGAACAA
>NW_008708770.1:130497-132011 GCF_000327385.1 Lottia gigantea | reverse complement strand
CTGACTTGCTTCTTCTACAACTGAATTATGGTTATATGATTGACTGGCATTTTCCAAAATGAAAATCTTGCATTTAGTTCTACTAGCATTCAAGGCTGTGCCCGCATATGCATATGAGTAATGACATATTTTCAAAGGAATACTGCCTTTTAGAATGAACATTAAATTCAAATTCTCAAATTTGGCCTATAAATGTATGTATTCATCAGTGTGGTGAAAGTTTAGGTCTTGAAAATAGATGCAACCCGGTTTTTCTAACTCGGTGCTTCTTTGTGAGTCTCCCCAAAGTGCAAGAGAGTGGGTTCCTAGCTCTTTTGGGAATTGCGAAAAAGTGCCAAGAAATACTGGTTTTTGTTCAGATGTTGACGCTTCAAAGTTGGAATCCAAAAAAGTGAAGTTAGCAAGATACCATAGGAAAATATATGAATGTTGTTCAATAATTACATAGAGTGTTTTTCTCTCAAAAAAACAAGTTGCGTTAAAATAAGTAGTTGCGTTGACCAGATGAATATTTGAGTTATGGCTTATTTACATAATTCCTTTCTTATTTCAGCTGAAGAGCTCACAAGAAGATGGTGTTTCTGCATTTGGTTTTTCTGCATTGATTAGGTGTTTCTGCATTGATTAGGTGTTTCTGCATTTATTGGGTGTTTCTGTATTGATTTGGTATTTCTGCATTATTAGTTCTGCTTCCAGCGACTGGTTTTTACTGATGCCTTTAGAATTGACTTTCTCCTTGCGCTAGAATAATCCTCAGTATTCTATTCGACTCAGCTGTAAATGGGTATGGATAATCTGAGTAAAATCATTGCCAAGAAATTTGGTCAAGGAACAGCTGTTAGACAGGAACTTCTGAACCTAAGCTGTCCTTGTAAAAAATCTTTCTATCTATCAGTAGGATGACTAACCTTTCTGCAACCGAGTTCTGGGCCATGTGTCTCAAAAAAATCTCACAATCAATATTTGTCTAAGTATGGTATTTCTCAGTGTAAAATTCCACACTTAAGATAGATTTTGAAAGATTTTTTGAGAAACGGGCCTCGTATTTCTGCTTCCATTCGGTGTTTCTGCACCTTTTACTAGATACCAGTTAATCATACCAAGATTACCTTTCCACTACCATTCAACAAGAATTGCCATGATACAAAGACCATCAGCAATTATTTGGATGTTTGCTTCATGGCTACCATTTCTTCTTTTAAGCTTTATTGTTCGTATTTCTGTTTTTTTGATTTGGGGTATTTTTCTATGTACAGCTTTGGAAGTTCAGGTCAAAGTTGGCAGTAAAGGTCAAAGTGAGTGTATGAGGTCTAATGTCAAAGATGGTGGTTGGGGTCAAAGGTCAGTGATAGTTGTTGAGGTCAAATGTCAAAGATGGTTGTTGAGGTCAAGGGTCAAAGTTGATATTTGAGTTCAAGGGTCAAAGTTGGTGTTCGAGTTCAGGGGTCAAAGTTGGTAGTTGAGGTCAAAGTTTTCTTTTCAGGTTATGGTGGTATGGATGAAGGGAGGGTTTC
>NW_008708770.1:126786-130447 GCF_000327385.1 Lottia gigantea | reverse complement strand
CACCAATATGCAGACTGCATATAGCTAGTTTGAAAACTTACAGATTTTGATTTGATTTCTTGTGTTTTTTGAACTCCTTGGGGTCTAATTAGTAGGAATAGATGAAAACTTGAGCCAAAAGTTTGTATTTGAAAAAGTTGTCTATAGGCCATATTTGCCTCTATGGCCAATATGCATTAAAACTGTAAAAAAATTATTTTCTGTTCTATGGCAGGTATTTGAGTTCTGTTTTTTCTGAAATGTGCAGATAGTCCATGTGAATATTGGTGCAAAATTTCAGCATTGTAGCTTTGTAAGTTTTCACGCAAAAAATTTATTTGTCTTTGAGCACTTCTTGTGCACCAATATGCAGACTGCATATAGCTAGTTTGAAAACTTACAGATTTTGATTTGATTTCTTGTGTTTTTTGAACTCCTTGGGGTCTAATTAGTAGGAATAGATCAAAACTTGAGCCAAAAGTTTGTATTTGAAAAAGTTGTCTATAGGCCATATTTGCCTCTATGGCCAATATGCATTAAAACTGTAAAAAATTATTTTCTGTTCTATGGCAGATATTTGAGTTCTGTTTTTTCTGAAATGTGCAGATAGTCCATGTGAATATTGGTGCAAAATTTCAGCATTGTAGCTTTGTAAGTTTTCACGCAAAAAATTTATTTGTCTTTGCGCACTTCTTGTGCAACAATATGCAGACTGCATATAGCTAGTTTGAAAACTTACAGATTTTGATTTGATTTCTTGTGTTTTTTGAACTCCTTGGGGTCTAATTAGAAGGAATAGATCAAAACTTGAGCCAAAAGTTTGTATTTGAAAAAGTTGTCTATAGGCCATATTTGCCTCTATGGCCAATATGCATTAAAACTGTAAAAAATTATTTTCTGTTCTATGGCAGATATTTGAGTTCTGTTTTTTCTGAAATGTGCAGATAGTCCATGTGAATATTGGTGCAAAATTTCAGCATTGTAGCTTTGAAAGTTTTCACGCAAAAAATTTATTTGTCTTTGAGCACTTCTTGTGCAACAATATGCAGACTGCATATAGCTAGTTTGAAAACTTACAGATTTTGATTTGATTTCTTGTGTTTTTTTAACTCCTTGGGGTCTAATTAGTAGGCCAAAAGTTTGTATTTGAAAAAGTTGTCTTGAACACATTTTGTGCTCCACTGTGCAGACTGCAAATAACTAGTTTGAAAACTTACAGATTTTACCTCGATTTCGTGTGTTTTTAAGTACTTGGAATATATATGAAAAATACAATTCTTGATCGAAATAGGGTTAATTGTCGAAAATGGGTAATAGTCGTATTTGATTCTATGGCTTGTGATTGTAATTTGTTGCTTTGTATTTTGATAGGTGGAAAATAGAAAAAATTATCAAAATTGAGTTCTTTGTAAAAGTTTGGTCATTTTTTGGTTCTGTGGTCTTTTCCAGGAATAACGCCCATAATTCTTTTTGAAGGGCAGATTATTTTAGAGATTGTTTTAATGGATTTTCTCTAGAAACTTTATGGATACTATTGTAGTTTGGTATTTTAGGTTCTATGGTTATTAGAACGATTGTTTTTCTAATTTGATTTTAACCATTTTTAAAATTATGCGACTATTGTCTTTACCAGAGGCAAGAAATAAACAGCACGTTTCGGACTATGTAGAAGGTTAATTCAATAGTAATCAAGACAATTAGTAACTGGTTACTAGTGACTACTCGCTCAGTCAGTCTGCTTTGTTTATAGCAACCGGTAAGTCGACTTTTTGAAATTTGCTGAAATTTTAGATAGATTTCAATAAATGTCCCCTTCCTCTCGATTTGATAAAGTAATATTTATTGTATTAAATATATTAATGAAAGATTCATTGCAAAAGTCCATTGCAAATTGTTTTTGAGATAAAAATGAAGTAAAGCTTGGCTTTTAACTAGGACTCAAAATAAGGAATATGAATAGAAAATTAGCCATTATTTGGCTCCCTTTCTCAAATTACTTTTATACGCTTTATTAATAAAGGAAAGTGCCTTGCCTTATTTTGTTTATCCCTCCCCACACCTCCGGCCTCCTAAACTAATTAATCGTAGTTCATTCTCCCCTTCGGGTGAGAGAATAAGGCAACCCATACACCGATAGACCTTTGACTGCTGATAGACATATGCCGATGACAATTTCAGCTCAATATGATATTGTGGTATTTTTAGAATGGTGTACCCTTTAGTTAGAAAATAATGTAATTCACAAATAATCCACTTCATAACATCTCTTCATCATAATTCCCTAAATGTCTATATAAATAGTCCAAGTTTCTTTATGTGCCTGCCTGTCCATGGGGGAAACCATTTTAACCAGTGTAATGGTTAAGTTAAAATGCAATTACAAAAGAACAGTTTTTTTCAAAAAGGATGCGTAACTATTCAACATAAAATTAAATATTTTTTTACACATCTTCGCCACTATCTGTCAAATTAACACATCGATAACATTTAGATTTTGATGATTTTGTCTTTTCGTTTCAGGCCAGGGTGCTCAATAGTGGCTTTTACTATTGAGTTAATACACAATAGTTGGGATACCATTCCCGTGGAGGTTAGTATATCATAGATGTACATTATAAGGGTATAAAATTGAGCACTATACAAATAAACCGTGCGCGTATAATCCTTTCTTTAAAATGATGTATCAAGAATGTTCAATGTAGTCTGATAACCTTTGATGCAACAGATATCATGATGAAGTCATATGATACTAGCTACATGTGAGATTTTTTACTAGACACCTGCAAGTGACAACAACTGAATCTTCCATTGGTACAAGTTTGGTTACTTGATTGATACAGATAGTTTGAAGTGAGTTTGATCAGAAAAGAAAAAATAATGAATTATATCCTGGTCAGTCCCAGTGACATTTATGCTCATACATCAGTTTTAATGAGCCAAGTTATTACACATGTAAAACAAAAAGTTTATTTCATGGTTGTATTATCATGGTGTTTTCTTATATTTCAGGGTTTCAAGTATAGTACTTGTCTTTAGCTACGGACAACATGGTTAGATATGGTGTACAACCTATGTTTTTGGAGGTAGCTCACAAGGAGCAAAATTTTCGCGTTTACGGGTTGGGCTCGCGTGTAGTTTAGTTGTGGCAGCCTGTGGGCTACCTTGCTAGGGCCACCTAGGTTGTACTCGGCTAAGCTGCCATATCATGTCCACCCAGCCTCTCTTGAAACAAAGGGCGGTAAGTCATTCTCATTTTATAATATTTAGATATTTGTTGACTTCTACCTAGTTGATTTAGAAAAGGTGTGCGAGTTTACTTTATATATAACCTTTGATTGAGTAGAAAAAAATCCCACTTTTACAAGCCAATTACACGTCGTGTCTCACATGGTATAGCTATACAGAATCATCTCTTTCACAATTTTCAAATGAATCTGGTTGAGAATTAATTTAAATCATTGTTGGGATTAAGGACTTGAAGGATCAGGGGTTAGATAAGCAAATCAAATCACTTTTATTCAATAAAGATGAGTCGGATCAGTTAGCATAAGCTAACGTTTTTTATGCGGAGGAATTTCTCCGCAGGGGTGTTGCGCAACTTGAAACATAGACAATGAAATGCCAAGTATGGGGATCAGTTCTTGATTGGTTTCAGATGAAAACACCTTGACTATAGCAATGA
>NW_008708770.1:119756-126730 GCF_000327385.1 Lottia gigantea | reverse complement strand
TGTTGATTGCACAAAATGTCTAATTGCGGACTGTCAAGATTGATTAGGGTGAAAATGTACAGTATGTATTCTGTGATAAAATAAATAACATATTAAATATCTAATTTTAGGAGTGCATTTCCAGATCGCTATACAATTGAAATATTGAGCACTATTTCAACAGTGAAAGTATTCTGTTATTGTAATTGTAGGTCGCATAGCGTGAAACGACATGATTTTTGAGGTTCTGTTTAATTTTTCTAATTTTAGGTGTATACAGATAGAGCTTCAATATATATGAATAAAGTGCTTATGGTGTGGCATGGAAGCTCCTCGTGTAAGTTTCAAATTATCATATTGTAGAAATTCTGTTAACGCCTGTTCTGGCATATCATGCATAATGTCAAATGGTTAAAATATGACGAGGGACGCTTGGTGACTCAGTGTGCTACAGGTTGTGCATCCGAAAGATCGGTCGACTGTTGAACATGGAAAAAATGTACTACTTCCCTGACAAAATTACATTACACACTACATGTTGTATGTTCACATTAGCCCTACCAGATGCAGAAACGAAAAACGTAAAACATCACCTTATTCCATGTTTTCTATCTAGAACAGGTTATGACAACTCGGTATCCCTTGAAGAGTACACTTTTAGGGAACTCTGAATTAAGAATGGGTGGTATTCCATTCTTAAATACATTTTTTTCTCGATCCTTTAATCTTTAGTGTAGGTTATTATCCGATACACCTCCACTTTTTGTGATACACCTACACTTTTCTGATACACCTACACTTTTTGTTCCGCTGAGTATTGGAAAAGTCCAGGTTAAACTAAAAATGGCGGCTTGCAATAACAACAACAGTTCATAATTTTATTACAAGTTATCGTTGAAAGATTCTCCTCGTCGTCTATCTTTGAGCAAAGTGCTTCTATAAATATAATATAAATTTGCATAATTTCATAAAGTTTCAAATAATTCTCTTTAAGATTTATCTAAATGTTATCAATATTTAGTTCTCAAAAAAGTTATACTATTATATAAACAGATGGACCGTAGTCACATTAGTTATGACATCAATCCAGTACATGTATGTAATCAACAAAAAATTACGAAAGTAAGCTGTCATCTGATATAAATAAAGTGATAGAAAACAATATGATAATTGTTTAAGATAAAGTAGGAGTTTATCTACAAATTTTGTAGAAGTAATATTTAACTCGACAGGGTTTATATAACATTTAGTAATTCATATATTTTGAAATGGAAATTAAAAGTTGTTTATCAGTCGATGAACAGAATTAGTAAAATGTAATGTAATGAAATATGGCACATATTTATATCCGAAATTAGCTCATGTTTTACAAACACGCTTAAAATGAAGCGTATCTTCAACTTGTATTTTACACAATGGATAAAGTGGACTATATCTATATTGTAAGTCAATGTTCTTTGTGAACATTCTAGAATGATAAGTACTAGCAAGTTTCGGTGTTTGGAAAATAATTTAAAAAGGCATGCGAACTCTGTAAAGTCTAAAGTAGTTTTGACATTATTTTGATGAAACGTGTCGGCGACAGCTAATTGTTTCCTTGTTATGGCAACAGATCTGTGATGTGAAGGTTCGTTACTATTTTTGTTTCAATCCATTTCAGGTTAGAAAGGGTGAATCTTCTGTTAATTTACCTACCCACTATAGCACTGCCACAATAGGAAGGTTCTGTGGTCATGGCCTGTATGACCCTACAGATCCTCCTACTCACAGATGAAGAACAGAAGAAGCGGCGCGCGCCAACAGATGAAGAGGAACAGATGAAGAACAGATGAAGAACAGATGAAGAGGAACAGATGAAGATGTAGGGCAAATCCTCCACCCATTTTTGGTAAGTTGGTCTTACACACTTTTTTAGACTGATTGTAGCTCATTTAGTTAAAGTTTTGGAATCTTGACGTAAATGTTACAAATCTAACAAATGGTACTAAATGGAAGCCTTAAAATATTGTTCAGTAAGATCTCAAATTATCAGAGTGTGAGAGTAAACAGATAAATATACTTTTTACATTTTATTGTTTTGGCTTATATATTGTAAATTACAATACAAACATTTAGAATTCACAATACAAAAATACACATATAATCAAACACACTTAAACAAATACATACAATCAACTCATTACAAATATCAATTTCTAATACAAGAATTACAAAATACAAAACATATATATACAAAGGATGAAAGATGTGTGAAAAAGGTTAATATTTTTGAACAAAATTAACAGCCTAACTGACTCGTACTAATGAAATAATATCATTATACAAATTTCAAATATAAATGTCATAATTTTAAAAAGACAAACATTATGGGAAAAAGGGTGGGTGGGAAAAAATTACTGCTTCATGGTTGAAATTCAATATTTAACTGACTTGTTTAGGTTTTGAGACAGTTAAGAATAACTCATTGTAGAAAAATAATTCACTTAAAGAAAAAACAACTCACTACCTAACACTGATTGTATAACAAGACATTTCTTAAAGCTATCATGTACTGAATAAAACAGAAACCAAAGGTTTACTCTTGTCCTGTTAATTAGTCATTTTATAAATAAAATTTTACAATTTCAAACATTGTGAGGACTGTACTTCATTCTTTAGAGTGTTGGAATCTTGACTTCATTGGTTTTCTCTCAAACAAATGATGGCTATTGGTTGTATGTTAAAATGGCAAAAACAATACTGATGATTTTTAAGAATTGATTCTAGTCAACCTTTCTGTAAATATGAAGTTAACAATATCTTCAAGAACCTGAGTTGTTACTCTTGAAAAAAATAGTCTTGACTTTTGTATTTTCACAAGGATTTATCACACCGAAACTACTGTCACTGGCTGACTTTCACAAAACTTGGACAGGTTAGATTTGATGGTTTTGATGATTTGTATAGAAATGGCCTCTGGCACTCGCCAAGCAGGCCATGCTTATTCCTTTCTGTAAATATGAATATACAGTGAGCAAGGACCAGTAAGTTGACAAGATATGCAAGAACCTGAATTGTTACTCTTGAAAAAAATTGTCTTGACTTTTGTATTTTCACAAGGATTTATCGGACAGAAACAGTAATTTCACAAAACTTGGACAGGTTGGATATGATTTTTTTGATGATTTTTATAGGTAGGTTCTTGATGCCTTGGACAGGTTTGAGGTTTGATCGATGAATATGTTAGGCCTATCGTATTGTGCAAGTCGTTGTGATTACTGTGACAGGTTGGTTGAATCTTCAGTCGCTCAGCCCCCTTCAATCCCCATGAAGTCAGTCTTTTCCCTATTTGAACCCATATTTGTACTTCGGAAGGATGGCACAGCCACTGTAACTCCTAACCATGTATTCTTTTAAAAAAAAAGTTAAATTCAAACGAACAGAAACTTTGACAGTTATCATGAATTAGAAATGAAGTGTGATTGGAGTTTTACATCCTACTTTTCATCACATGTCATGAATAAGAGATATGTACTTGTAATTATAATTGTGAGCGGCGAGTGATGACCTCTTCCCATCTAAAACTAGTGCAGTTGAAGAAAAATATTTATCTCTTGTTATTTCCAAATTTATCGGAATTCTAGTTTCGATTTTTATGTATTTCTTATGAGGTAAATTCTGAAAATTCGTTCTGACCATTACACCCACCGGTTTCGAAGGTCAAGAGTGACTTACGGTGGATAGCTAAATAAACGTATCCAAGAGATAAATTAACTGTGATCTTAAGCATTGTGGTTAGACTGTATACTAGTAAAGGGAGATAATTACTCTTCTGCTTAGGAGACTCATTCGGTTTCTTGTAATTTACTGTTTTATTTCTTTCTCCACAGGTAAATAATCGGTTTTATTTATCTTAATTCTATATCGGATTGTTTACTAACTATCCATGTTCATGTTCAAAATACTAATAATTGTTGACAGTTCTTGTTATGTGAAAAATATCCAAACTATCACGTGTAGAATTTGGCTTTATCGTATGACATGAAGGTAATAATAATAATAATACTCACTCTTCATTAGGGTAAGAAATTGGGCTAAATAAATTTATTTCCGCTCATGAATATGAGTGAGTAGTCAATTTGTATAGTCTACTATGCCCTGTAAATTTCAGCTTTCTGAGAAGCATTTAAAATTGTATGTCCCTATGGTCTCATTGGAAGGAAATGAACAAGATTTGGGTGATATAGGCCTATTGTAGTGGTATAACCTATAGGCCTATGCGTGCATATAAGGATTCAACACCGAATTTTGTCAAAGTTAAAAAACGCAAATTTTTGTTTTATGTCTTAGAAGTTTCCTCAGATATTCTACAAAATAATTTATATTGGTTTGTTTCAATTTTCTTTATGAATCTCCCAACTTTGGCCCATATTTCATGAGTAACCAACACGACAACGGCGGCAAAATGCATCACCTATTTTAGTGTACAATGTTTGATCTATAAATAAGTCAAGAAAAACCCATTGTATGGATACCCAGTAGTATAATTAACTTTTCTTAGTATTTATCTTTAATAGGAATTTATTATAACTGATGACAATTCCTTTAAAGAACAATGATTTAAACAAAATTAGTGACTGACAAAATATAAGATAAGTAAAATGTAATAGTGTTTTATTGCTAAAAGTCATTGCAACTACATAAGAATATGGCCCACATTGTGTTCCATAGAATTTTTTCACGTGACATCGTTCGCTGGAATACATTCTAGCAGACGACACTTGGAAATGCGACTATAGCTTGGGATTATAAGCAAATTCGACGGAAAAATTGTGATATTTGGTAAGAACTGAAATTGTTTATGTCAAAGTATACATTAATACATGTACCTTGCTTGAAACTACTGGATTCATTCTACTAGCTGACAGTGTGCAGACAACCCATGTTTATCAAAAAAAAGCAAATGCGGAGGCCAAGCATTAATAATTTCCGTGGAGATGCAGGAAATTAGGTTACTCGACTGTAATTATGCAATTATGGGTGTTAATAATTTCTTTTGGATATTTTGTTCACTTTTAGTAATAGGCCTAATGCTCATATGGCATAGTTCCAAAACTAAGGCATATGTTTGATTTATGTTCGATTTTTTCTGACATGTCCTTGAGATAGTCAATTTGGATATTATGAATATTTCAGCTTTTCATGCTACCATACTGAAGGGATAAAAAATTTGGTTTGATTTGATGCTATTTGAAAGGGTCGTCTATGGTCTAGTCTACTTAAAATTTCAGTTTTCATCACTTGGTGTTGTTGGTTTGAGTCTTTCCATTCCATAAGCTTACTCCAGAACATTCTAATGTTTTGTTTAGGCCTATGAGCCATAAAGAATTTGCGGATGTAAGAGACAGTTATCTCCCTTTCAATCATGGTGTCAGGTAACAAACAAAAATTCACTTTGGATGAAAATAAGATTAGAAATAAGTTAGTAGACTCTGGATCGTTGTCAGAAGAGGAGGGTGACTCAAGTGAAGGCAGCGATGATGCATCCTATCTAAGTGATGAAGAATTAGAATCTACGTTTCTAGTGTGAATTACATAGTTGTTGACAGCTCTAATGAAGAAATCGAAAGTTGGCCTAATAATCCGGTTGAATGGAAATGGGAGAAAGTCGACAATAAGCCTGTATGGTTGTGAGCTAGATAACCTGAATGAAGACAGCTCTGCTCTGGAAATTTTCAATTAGTTTATGTGTGAAGTGCTTTGGCAGAAAATTAAGTTTTTGCACATGCAACATTCACCGAAGAAAATGATTGGTAGTCATGACGGATATACTTATATACCACGCAAACCAGTTTAACTATAATAAAGAAGATGAAGGCATTGATAGACTGTTTAAAATTTGACCTGTTGTTGACATTCTGAATAAGAAATTAAAATCAGCTTACACACCATCACAGGATATTGCGATTGATGAATCACACATGAAGTTTTATGTTAGACTTGGATTCAAACATTACAATTAATCTAAGTCTGCAAGATTTGGTATAAAGTTTTTAAATTGAGCCAAGCAAAGGATCCTGCATTTGGATATACCTGGAAGTTGAACATATACACTGGACATGATAGAGATTCAAATAACTTTCCAACTAGTGCCAAAGAGGTTATGGATGTCAGTAAAGGTCGATCTGGATTCACGTACTGTACAACATTTATGTTTACTACTGCTGCAATGGCCCTGATTTTTATACGCCCACACGTAAGATGGGCGTAGATTGTAATCACCCCGTCGGTCCGTCCCTCCGTCCCTCCGTCCCTCCGTACGTTCACATTTGGCTCGTGCTCACTCTACAGGCTACAGTTCTTCATGGATTCTTTTGATTTTTATTTTGTATGTCAATGTTGTTATGAAGATGATCCCTATTGATTTTCGTGATGATCGGATAATTTTTCACCGAAATATCGTGTCTGACTTGACGTTTTTCTCTATTAGCTATATTGTGCAACTCGTGCTCACTCTACAGGCTACAATTTTTTACAGATTCTTTTGATTTTTATTTTGTATGTCTATGTCATTATGAAAATGATCCCTATCGATTTTCATGATGATCTATCGATCTTCATGATGATCGGATAATTTTTCACCGAAATATCGTGTCTGACTTGACGTTTTACTCTATTAGCTATATTGTGCAACTCGTGCTCACTCTACAGGCTACAATTGTTTACAGATTCTTTTGATTTTTATTTTGTATATCAATGTCATTATGAAGATGATCCCTATCGATTTTCGCGATGATCGGATAATATTTCAACGAAATATCGTGTCTGACTTGACGTTTCACTCTATTAGCTATATTGTGCAACCCTGGAGTCACTAAAGACTGTTTAATCATTTCTGACAGCTGCCAGTGGGCGTATGTTACCTTGCCTGGCAAGCTATATTTTCACTTAGCTGATTACACAGAAAACAAACATGCATGTGGGTGGAACTAGGGCAGATATTTGATTCTGTTCTT
>NW_008708770.1:116796-117716 GCF_000327385.1 Lottia gigantea | reverse complement strand
CTACACACTTGATTAATTTACGACTTCTGGCAACAGGCTACTGTATCAAAGGTTCAAATGATGTCGGACTCTTAATCACTTGATAAATCCATATTGATTGCCACTGACTACTGCATCAAAGGTTCAATGATGTTGGACTTTTAATCACTGGGTAAATCCAGATTGATTGCCACTGGCTACTGCATCAAAGGTTCAATGATATCAAACTCTTAAATAAATCTAGACTTATGGCAACTGGCTTCTGTATCAAAGGTACAATGTTGTCGGACTCATAAAAAAACGTGATATATCAACTATTGACACCTGCTTTAATTGAATTAAAATGTTTATTTTCAGCCGTCATGTCTGCGGGAACTCAATAGCTGTCTTTACTATTGGGTTTGACATACACCACACACACACACAGTTAGATGATCAACGTAGCACGGTCAGTATACAAAGTTTTTATACGCCCACATGGAAATGTGGAATTTATATTGTTGTTGCGTGATAGAGGCTACAGTTTTTATCTGATCTTGATGAAACTTGGTTTGCATGTATAAATTGATGAGATCTCAGTCAAGTTCAAAATTGGTAATAAACGGATGGATTGTTACAGAGTTATTGCCCTTGACTTAGTAAAAACGTGTCAAATTTGGCTTATAGGCACGATAGAGACTACAGTTTTTATCTGATGTTGATGAAACTAGATATTCATTTAATATATTGATGAGATCTCAATCAAGTTAGAAATTGGTAATATTCGGATGATGAACAGTTTCAGAGTTATTGCCCTGGTGTGCAAAGCGATGAGACATTATTCATGTTTGAATTTGATAACTTGATGAACTGTTTCAGGTTTTTGCCTTGAGTTATAGATGATATTAAGATTAATTAAAAATTCATTATTAAGCCATTAAAGATTTTGTTATCATTTCTGA
>NW_008708770.1:115172-116746 GCF_000327385.1 Lottia gigantea | reverse complement strand
AATATCTTCATTCAAGTTTTTATTTAAGAAGATTGACAAAATTTATTTGTGCTTGACTTTAAAGAAAAATAAGTATATTTTGTGTCTGATATTTAGGTTAGAAAAGGTAAATCGTCTGGTAATTTACCTTCCCGCAATAGTACTGCCACAATAGGAGTGTTCTGAGGTCATGGCCTGTATGACTCTTCAGACCTCCTATTCACAGATGAAGAGGAACAGATGAAGAGGAACAGATGAAGAGGAACAGATGAAGAGGAACAGATTTGGCGATGCCTTCACCCATTTTTTGTAAGTTTATCATAGATCTTGATGTATTGAAATTATACTACCACGATATTATTAGCTGTGTGAATTTTCAGAAATATATATTAATTTGCAAAAATTCAGTGGATTCCGTATTCCATGGTTCAATAACCATGCCCAATAAACCAGAAATAAATAGAATATGTCCTTAGATACTAAATTATATGGCATTTTGACTCAATACAATGTTTGTCTTTTGTTTTTATTTCAGCCGTCGGCGGGAACTCGATAGCGGTCTTTACTATTGGGTTTGACATACACCACTTACAGTTAGATGATCAACGTAGCACGGTCAGTACCTACCTACATATATGTCAATTTAAATCACAATTCCTATTCTGTGAAATTTTCCTAATCTTAAAAATTTAACTTACGATGATTTTGGTGTTCCAATCATCTGATTGATCTCTTAAAATCCATTTCAAGAACAAGCCCCCTACTGTGGAATGAAAAAGCAAAAACTATCATGGGATCTTTCTCTCTGAAATGGGTACATATTTGATAATTCCATTGGCAGAGTGGTGTTACAAGAGGCATGACTTGCCTGGCTAATGGCAGATACCACAGTAAAAAGCTTTAATTCATTTTGTCTTGGACGCAAGAGCTTAAAACTAATCAATTCAAGAGTGACCTTTGAAAATTGATTGTCCAATGTTATTCACATTTGATATACATAATTAAAGAGGTAGTTTTCAAGATTTTCATTACCAGGTTACTTTTTAGATAGCTTTAATGTTATAGAATTAACAGAAAGATTTTTTTTTTGCTTAATACTTCCAGATAAGGCAATGGATTCCTCTAGTCTTTGGTCTAAAGTATTTATTACTGTTTGCACATAACTTCCCAAAGCTACTTTTAAAATAAGAATCTTGACTTTTAGGGTTCCAAGAACAAAGGAGCTGGTCTTTAGCTTCAACAGGGCATTACATTTGGAGGTCAATACGGTTATGGTGGAGCACAAAATAATGTCCTAAAGGCGACTCTTGGAACGAAGCCAGGTAAAGTGATTTTAATAGCTATCATGGATATGATGTTGCTATACAAGTCATTATAAACACACTGTAAATATTACATTTAGCAACATAATATTATTTTTTGGAAAACCTTACAACACAAACCCAAATTTTATATGCGTCCTTACATTCACCTTTGTATGTAATCATAAGATTCTACTAGCTGGTCTTCGGCCAGATCTATTGAAATTGATCTCATGACCACCATTGTTTGAACTTAACTACACAAGCCGCCTGTAAAGTTTCCGAAGCTCTAAT
>NW_008708770.1:111740-115122 GCF_000327385.1 Lottia gigantea | reverse complement strand
TTTAGGTGTAAACAGATAGAGCTTCATTATACAGAAGTCAAGTGCTTATGGTGTGGCACAGAAGCTCGCAAGGCAAGTTTGTCTGTAATTTTAAACCATTTTGATATTCTTAATTTGAAATATCTTGCAACACTCTGATACAGTTTTGTGAATGATATTTTTGTTCAAAAATAAACAAATACATGGTTTTTATATGAATGATATAAAAGAAAGGTTAGAGTTGTGGCCAGGGTCTTTAGAATTCAACCAAACCAAATAAGCCGTTTGACCAAGCAACAAAATTCAATGAATATCTTCATTCAATGAAAGTCTTTTTAAAGAAAAATTAAGTATATTTTGTGTCTGATATTTAGGATAAAAAAGGTAAATCGTCTGGTAATTTACCTTCCCGCAATAGCACTGCCACAATAGGAGTGTTCTGAGGTCATGGCCTGTATGACTCTTCAGACCTCCTATTCACAGATGAAGAGGAACAGATGAAGAACAGATGAAGAGGAACAGATGAAGAGGAACAGATTTGGCGATGCCTTCACCCATTTTTTGTAAGTTTATCATAGATCTTGATGTATTGAAATTATACTACCATGATATTATTAGCTGTGTGAATTTTCAGAAATATATATCAATTTTCAAAAATTCAGTGGATTCCGTATTCCATGGTTCAATAACCATGCCCAATAAACCAGAAATAAATAGAATTTGTCCTTAGATACTAAATTATATGGTATTTTGACTCAACACAATGTTTGTCTTCTGTTTTTTTCAGCCGTCGGCGGGAACTCGATAGCGGTCTTTACTATTGGGTTTGACATACACCACTTACAGTTAGATGATCAACGTAGCACGGTCAGTACCTACCTACATATTTCAATTAAAATCACAATTCCTATTCTGTGAAATTTTGTGAAACCCACCCTGAAATTCTTGTTCATTTTCTGTATCCCTTGAAGGTGTACTGGAGCATTAATCTGGAAAATTTAACTTACGATGATTTTGGTGTTCCAATCATCTGATTGATCTCTTAAAATCCATTTCAAAAACAAGCCCCCTACTGTGGAATGAAAAAGCAAAAACTACCATGGGATCTTTCTCTCTGAAATGGGTACATATTTGATAATTCCATTGGCAGAGGGGTGTTACAAGAGGCATGACTTGCCTGGCTAATGACAGATACCACAGTAAAAAGCTTAAATTCAAAAAGTCATTTAGTCTCGGACGCAAGAGCTTAAAACTAATCAATTCAAGAGTGACCTTTGAAAATTGATTGTCCATGAGCAGAGATATTGGCCAAATGATGTTATTCACATTTGATATACATAATTAAAGAGGTAGTTTTCAAGATTTTCATTACCAGGTTACTTTTAGATAGCTTTAATGTTATAGAATTAACAGAAAGATTAATTTTTTTGCTTATAACTTCCAGATAAGGCAATGGATATATTCCTCTAGTCTTTGGTCTAAAGTATTTATTACTGTTTGCACATAACTTCCTAAAGCTACTTTTAAAATAAGAATCTTGACTTTTAGGGTTCCAAGAACAAAGGAGCTGGTCTTTAGCTTCAACAGGACATTACATTTGGAGGTCAATACGGTTATGGTGGAGCACAAATGTCCTAAAGGCGACTCTTGGAACGAAGCCAGGTAAAGATATTTTAATAGCTAACATGGATATGATGTTGCTATACAAGTCATTATAAACACACTGTAAATATTAGCAACATAATATTTTTTTTTGGAAAACCCTACAACACAAACCCAAATTTTTATATGCGTCCTCACATTCACCTTTGTATATAATCATAAGATTCTACTAGCTGGTCTTCGGCCAGATCTATAGAAATTGATCTCATGACCACCATTGTTTGGACTTAACTACACAAGCCTCCTGTAAAGTTTCCGAAGCTCTAATACGCTTGTTACTGAGTAACAGACTGTTCCATAGAATCCATCAACTGTTTGGATTTATGTATTTGTTGAATTATTTCATATGTGCCATATCAAAGAACTAAGTTGTATATTTTTAATTTTAGGTGTAAACAGATAGAGCTTCATTATACAGACGTCAAGTGCTTATGGTGTGGCACAGAAGCTCGCAAGGCAAGTTTGTTTTAGAAATATTTAATCTGTAATTTTAAACCATTTTGATATTCTTAATTTGAAATATCTTGCAACACTCTGATACAGTTTTGTGAATCATGATATTTTTGTTCAAAAATAAATACATGGTATTTATATGAGTAATCAGCCAATCAAGACCCTATATAGAATGATGACGCCAAATTGTGATCTCTATTTTAAGGGTGTTTCATGGCCTCTCACACATTGTTTTGTTTTTAACAAATTACTTAAAATGGTAGTCATCTGATCATTTGCAATTATGTATTTATATTCTTCAGGTTAGAAAGGGTAAATGGTCTGGTAATTTACCTACCCGCAATAGCACTGCCACAATAGGAGTGTTCTGAGGTCATGGCCTGTATGACTTTTCAGACCTCCTATTCACAGATGAAGAGGAACAGATGAAGAACAGATGAAGCGGCGCCTACAGAACAGATGAAGAACAGAAAGAAGTATGAAGAACAAGTCAGTGAAGAATGCTGAAGGAAGATCAACAGATGAAAAGAGGGACCTCCAAAGAGTACTCAATAAGAAGAACCAAGTCTTCAGATGAAAAGCCATGGGTATGTTACAAGGGATTTAGTGAACATTGTCATCTTAATTTTTAAAATGAAAACATAATACTTGAACGGCATTTAGAAATGAGGCGTACATATAACAGAAACAAGGCAATATTATGGATTTAACATATTTCTTTAATAAACTAATTACACGGATAACGTTTCGAACAATGTGTTGTAATCAGAATAAAAAACCTAACAAAACATATTGCAACTAAAAAAATAAAGAGATTAACAGTGTAGAGGGTAATAAAAGTAATAACGAGAAGTCTAAATAAGAGAAGATAAGCTTATCCAAAGTGAGCTAAAATTTAGGAAATAAACGATTTAAAACAATAGGGAAGACTTAAATGGTTACCATTTATACATTTTGTTATGTTTTATTCCATCATTATTTCATCTGATGATGGCACATGTAAATTGTGCTGAAAAGTTGATTGTCATGTGTTTAAATAAGTAGTGTGCTTATTTCATAATATTGCCTTGTGTTTTGTGAAAATCTGACTTGCTTCTTCTACAACTGAATTATGGTTATATGATTGACTGGCATTTTCCAAAATGAAAATCTTGCATTTAGTTCTACCAACATTCAAGGCTGTGCCCGCATATGCATATGAGTAATGACATATTTTCAAAGGAATACTGCCTTTTAGAATGAACATTAAATTCAGATTCTCAAATTTGCCCTATAAATGTATGTATTC
>NW_008708770.1:104821-110131 GCF_000327385.1 Lottia gigantea | reverse complement strand
GGGTGAAGAAGATAAGTTTGAATCTTTAAATATCTGGAAATTTTTTTTAATTAACTAAATTTTACAGAACGCTAGCCTAATGTAGATTGGAATCTTTAGAGTCACAGTCACTTTTTTGAGTTTGAGATTCAACATCGAATATGTAAAAATGGCTTCAAAAGTACTAGAACTGTACAGCATTTGCAAATATACCTCAAACTAGAAAATATACCTCAAACTAGAAAATTCAAAGTGCCCTTGTTAATCTATGGAATACTTATTCCCTGTTTATTTTCTATTGCAGGTATTGGTGATATAGATAATACAGTGTTAGGGTAGGCAGGGAGAAATCCTGCAGGGAGCTCATCGTCCCTGTCCTGCCGAGATGGATTGATTGGTGTGAAAGGCAAGAAATTTGAAACAATTTCTAATGGGCATGTAAACAGAAGTAAGTAACTCTTTAAAAGGAAGAAATGAAGAAACAATAATTTTTAAAAGGATAACAACTTCAGATTACAACCTATGACCAACCAAACAAATTATGCCATATAAAGATTCTGATTCCCTTACCAGCTGTACTACAGCCAGTCCTTGAAAGGTTTTTGCTTTTGCAGCAATGAGGTCATAACTAAAACCTTTGCAATGATTATTTGTATAGTTTATGTATACAATCTAATATTAGTTTTGGGTCTGAGCATTCAAAAGCAAGTTAATCCATGAAATTCTCATTCCCTTTTTTTTTTTCTATTCCAGATATTGGTGATATAGATAATACAGTGTTAGGGTAGGCAGGGAGTAATCCTGCAGGGAGTTCATCGACCCTGTCCTGCTGAGATGGATTGATTGATTTGTGGGCCAATAAATATGGAACAATTTCTAATGGGCATGTAAACAGAAGTAAGTAACTCTTTAAAAGGAAGAAATGAAGAAACAATAATTTTTAAAAGGATAAATGGATTAGCAGGTTCTGGGAAAAACTTCACATTATACCATTTGACCAACTTAGGCCCTGTTTGCCTTAAGAGCTGGATTGGAAAGTATGTAGTATGCAATCCTGGCAAAATTTCCCTCGTTGTACATTACAGAGCAGGGAAGTTTTTCAAGGCGAAAATCAAGCTGGCTATGAAACATTTAGGATGAGCAGTAAAATTCTGTTGTGTTTTTCAGATATGGGTTGATATGAATAAAAAACAGTTTTTACTGAGAACATATATCTGGTTGTCAAGATAGCTTTGTCCAGGTAAACTAGCTGCTGTTTGTATTCAGGTATTGTATTAGTTAAATACTCAGTTTTCTTTCTTGTTTTCGTAACAGAGATCTTACAATCTTTTATTGAGACTATTACATCTGATATTTTAGTCTAAAAGTCGGTTTACAGAGCATGTTTTAAGAATATAGGCATATACTTGAAATGGGTTAATTATGTTATATTTCAATTGGAGAAACACATTCAAATTTTGCATAAAATGTATCCAATTATTATTGTTCAATAAATGTGTGTAGAGCTGTTAGTAAAGATTTGTATTATTATTTTTCAGTCAAAGTTATGTTATGGTTAAAGTTATAGAAACAATAGATATAAAGATAGATGATACAGAGAGTCTTGTAGTTATATCCTGAAGAAAGAAAGAGAATGAATGAATGAAAGGAGAGATTGCTCAAGATATTGGATTGTATTGACAACGCGTCATGACATTTAAGATCACTTTGATTACAAAACGATTGAAATAATGTTGTAAATGTTTTTCAACATTTCTATCAAGGTCACAGTGACAAAAGAAAGTATTTGTGTTTGAAGAACATGGAAATCATAATGTAAGAGGATTTGTCTGCTGCCCTGATTGTGTGGAATCATCATGCAGCAATAATGTTAGATTAGAATGGTTATATTGGCTATGTCTTTGACTGTTATAATTGTGAGAATGTTACTAATGAAATAAATTGTTTATCTAACCAATTCTTATTTTCTAGTTTAACTTCTGCATGTTGCATGTTGCATGTTGAGGCCACAACACTTTTTCATTTGATTTGATCACGCTTGTTTTTTTGGCTTTGCTGACTGCAGTTTTGTAAATTGACCCAACTTTTTTTATTAAATGAAGTGTTGTAAATTTTGTATAGCGTACACAGATAGCATCATTTGATTGCTAAAACCACACAAGTCAGACTAAAAATTGGAGTGGAGCAAATAGATGCTTTAAGTGTAACACAAGTTTGCAAAACCACAATACAATTTTTTCGGATGTTGGCGTAAATGTTAGATCTGAACGAAGGGTTGCATGATATTGGCCAGAGCTTTTTGGCTTAGCCCTTAATTTCTGGTTGCCAGATCTGGCTCATGCCAGATTAGTTGTAGACCTGAGCAAGATGAGTATTGCAAGGCATGGAACGAACTTCGAAATCACATACAATTTGCCAGCAAACAGATGTACACCCACACAGTGGAATAACTGATGGAAGCTGTCACTGTCAAAATAACATTACACTACAGCTTAGCATACAAAAAATTATAACAAATCATACATTAATGATAACTTGACATTAATTTAAAAAGGTCAATAGACACGTAGGCCTACATATATGATACTTTTGCACAGCCGTGTCTGGTTAAAAAATAAACACGTTGTTTTAGAAACTATAGAAGTCAAATCGGACTGTTTTTTTTTTTGAACAATGGCGTATTTAAGGACGTGGTGCCATGACCCCTTAAGTCATAAATGAAAAAATTACATTACTTTCTCTTCCAAAGTAGCTTTAGATGTATTTTCCGGCTTCTTACATTAGAAAATTTTCCAGGGGGAGCTGTCTGAACAGGAGACGGGAGATATTGTACTGGCAATGAAGGAAACTTTGACGGAAAAATCTAAATTTCATTGCACATTTTTTTGTCAGCATTTGTTGATTTTCTAGGTTAAATTTGAATGTCGTCTCGCAGTATGCCAGGCTCTACATCCTTTAGATTGGTGCTATGGAAAGAGAATCGACTGATGCCATGTCTTATGAAGCTCAAAAGTAATGTCACAGTTCCAGAACAATTTATGTTCTAAGGGAGAAAACTCAATTTAACTTTGATTAAAGACTGCAGTTAAATCTGCCAATAATGCTTGTGTGTGTTCACTGTTATGTACAGTGTGTTTAGTTACAATGATCAGTTACTCGAGGCATGGGCTATGGAATTATATTCAATTTTGTGGGGCTACTGAGAGATTTTGTGCATAAAATTATAGAAGACTAGTAAATCCAAAAATGATCGTAAAACAAGCAGTAGCTTTTCTACTTAGGGTTTAAAGGGCGCGGGGCATTCTCCCTCAGAACAGAGGTTTCGCCCTCTCCTTCCCAATCCCCCCCCCCCTACCTCCCCCACTTTCATTAGACATTAGGAAAGTATTATATGTGTCATTGGCAATTCTGAGGCCAATGCTCGCTTCCCTCCCCCCACCTTTTGATTCATAGCAAATCCACTGAACACATTGTTGTGGATCGCATTTGACTGCTTGAGAATATTCACCCACTTACTAAATAAACAAACAATAACAAATACTCATGCACGTGAAATATTCAAGGTCATTTGAGATCAAATCACTTGACAAAACAAACACACACAAAAAATCTTTCAAGATATCCGGACATGAATTGGAATAATATACATATTTTCAAGGTAAATAGACTATAATATATCATTTTCTTATTATTTTGTCATGCATTGGTATCTTTACTTGTTTAGAGGTGGACATTGTACTAATTTCATCTAAATAAAAGTTGATTTGGTTGACGTGTGAATAACAATTTGAATAAGTACGTCTTCATATCATTGCCCTCCTTGCGATAACATAAAATGGCTAATATCAGTATGGAATATAGTTTAATACATTTAAAACTTATATTAGGTTATATATTGATAGTCTGTCCCGAATGTAGGCCATTTTACTTGATATTTTCCGGAGAGGTTTGTATATTTCAAATGTAAAATTTCCACACAATATATTTCTATGTACCCAAAAAAAATAACAAACAAACCATAATTCCCTTCAAGAAATCTTCCCTAAAAACGTCCAATATTACACACTGAAAAATTTGAAGAAACAAACATACATTAATTGGTTGAAATATTCAGCAACTCCAATCCATGTTTGGGGTAAATGATATACCCCATGACAGTAATCAAAGTCAAGTTTATCTTTATCAGTACTGTTTCGAAGCGTACAATCAAATCCACCTTACTAAAATAGACAAAATTCGATATACCAACGAACTTTCTCAGAAGGGGAGTTTGTTTATTTCAAATATAAAATTCTCAACCCAAAAATCCACAATTTTCTTCAAAAGTTTCCTGTAATATCGTTCAACATTACAGACTGAAAATTCTAAACAAAATAAGTTATTGTATCCACCCAAAGATATTCGGAAAAAACACAGTTTCCTTCAAGACATCAACCCTAAAAATGTACCACATTGCACACTGAAAATTTTGATAGAAAAAACCTATTTCTTAACAATAATTTTTTAATCGGTTTAAATATTCTACAAACAAGACAATCCACGTGTGAGAAATGTGTGCTCCCCGGGAGCAAAGGACACTTGACACTTGAAAAAGGATAATATTTCGAAAACCGGTTCGTGTCAATTGCGTAAGTTTTTGTTTTACTTGTTATAATTTTTCACATCATTGTTAGCGTTATTTATCACCTAAATATATATTTTTTTGCATTTTTCATCTTGCTTTATATATCCCCAAACCCAGTTTGACTTATTTGCATAATTTGATCCCAACATTTTCACGCTAGCATATACAGTTTCCTCCTGTTACATCCGCTGTACATTCCCTTCTAACCCCAAGTTATTTTCATTATGCTCCCCAAC
This sequence comes from Lottia gigantea, assembly GCF_000327385.1. Lineage (NCBI taxonomy): Eukaryota > Metazoa > Mollusca > Gastropoda > Lottiidae > Lottia > Lottia gigantea. Next base: position 105,292 of record NW_008708770.1, on the reverse strand, counting down.
TACAACAACCACTGGCAAGAAGCCAGAAATAGAAACACTAATCGTCAACCAAACCAATATCACGTACCCTACAACGGCCCTGTCTTCCATCGACCTCTACCACCTACCAATCGCCGACCACCAACCAACCCATCCAGCTATATCCCACCCCATCGCCGACCTACCTACAACACAGCCTACCAATCAAGAGGTAACCATCGACCTGACCAACAACAGAAACGACTACCAGCCCACCGACGCCAACCAGTCCCCACTCATAAGGAGGAAGAACCCTTTGTGAAGGTGTTCTTCCAAGTTTTGCAGTGCCTCCATCATTTGGCAATCCTTACCCTTCAACAGCAAGGCCAACCAGCGTTTACCTTCAAACGCAAAGTCTCTGAGTTGGATAGTTTTATCCGTCCAGCAATGAAAACATCAGCTGTCGACGCGAATATTAGATCCCTCAATCGGACATGGCTCTGTAAGGTTACG
>NW_008708770.1:94550-102969 GCF_000327385.1 Lottia gigantea | reverse complement strand
TTTCGGTATCCCGATTGCATCATTCGGGTTTTCTCGGATATTTTCGCAGGGACCTCTGTCTTGAATACATGGGCGAGCTTTTTAATCTAATTGCGAAAAATATCACTAATCCGATTACAATACTCGGGAGTTCTCGTACATTTTTGCAGACCTCCGTCTTGAATACATGGTCGAGTTTTCCAATCCGTTTGCGGAAAAATATAAGTGATCCCGATTACACTACTCGTGATTTCTTGGGAAGTTTTGTATTGCGAAGAGAGCCTCTGTCTTGAATTAAGGGACGAGCTCATTATCACTATTCGTGGAAAACAACAGAAAATCCCGATTACATAAAGACTTCAGAACACAATCATTTTGACGTGCTTAAACAGAGTTCAGTGCCTTTAATTACTAATTCACCTTGTTCCGTTCAAACAGTCTTTTCCGCTCTATCTTGTGCAATTTCTGCATGTCTTTCAGAACGCACCGTGTGAGGATTTTCCCATCACCTTAAGGTTGCTTTGAAAAGTCCTATCTATTACTACTTTATTGCAAGACTCCCAATTTTCTCTTTCCATCAACGATGTATGAGTTCAATAGAAATATAGCGTTTGGTGATTTTACATTTGAAATCAACACATAGCAAAGTTTACTGTGAAAATGAATCACAATTTCGATTGGGGGCGGGGGCGGGGGGGGGTGGGAACTTGGGGTTGAAATTCCAAGCGGGGGTCTAACGGGTTAAATTCCATACCCCTAGAAAAAAAAATTCTGAGACACTTAGGGCGATTGGCGAATGTCGCAAAATAAAACAATTCTTTGAAACGAAGTGGGTGTGCAATAGGGAAACAAACTAGTTTCATGAATGGTCGGTTGCTCTATCCACTTCGCTTCCGACTTAAAATACTCATGAATCATCAAAACTACAACTACTCAGACACATTAATTGATATATATCGATTGCAACCACGAGTACATTTTCGGTTGTAATTAAAAAGATTTCATCTAAATTGTCGATTTGAAGGTTTGATTATAGGCCGAGAATTCTAAGGTTCGTTGAATCCTACCGTTAGACATAAAAATATAATTAAAAGTATATAGTTGATAATTCTGAATAGTTTAGAGCTAAATTCAGTTTGGTAAGCACCCTAAAATTATGAAATTCGGGTTAACATAAAAAATCAATTGAAGTAATACATCACAATGTCACAAATTTGGAGTCAAAAAGTTAGTGACATAATTTTTTTTTTCACTGAGGTGCTGCACATTTAAGGTTATCACCATAAAGTTTGAAGAAAATCAGTTTTTGATACGTTTTACGTGGTTAAACCATGATATTAGGCAATTACCGTAAAAATGTGGACAGAGGTTCAGTCAGTTTACGGTAATCCCGATTACATCATTCGGGTTTTCTTGGCAATTTTCGGAAAAACCTCTGTCTTGAATTAAGGAGCCTGCCTATCCAATAACGGAAAATATCAGTAATCCCGATTGAAATTACTCGGGATTTCTCGGTAATTTTCGGAAGGACCTCTGTCTTGAATACATGGTCGAGCTTTCCAATCCGTTTGCGGAAAATATCAATAGTCCCGATTACAAACCTCGGGATTTCTTGGAAGGTTTTGTATTGCTGCTTAGACCTCTCTCTTGAATTAAGTGATGAGCTCATAATTACTGTTCGCGGAAAATACCAGAAAATCGCGATTACATGAAGGCTCCAGAACACAACTAAATAAATCATTTTGACGTACTTAAATAGAGTTCCGTACCTTGAATGACAATTCCATAATATGTCACTCTGTCCGGTTCACACAGGTTTTGTATTCAGCCCTTTGTACTCTATCTAGTGCAATTACTGCAAGTCTTTCGGAATTTGCAAGACGTACATTGTGAAGTGCACATTCTAACGGAAATAAACCTTGTCTGTCTAGGTATTTTTAGAACTGTAAGCGTCCAACATGAACGTGAACTATTGAAGATTTTTGCAGTTAGTAAAAAATCTGAGGTACTCGGAATACAAGTTTTAGCACTGTAGTGAACATAAGGAATTATTGAATCAGAAAAGTGTTACGTTTATCGTGCAAAGTCTTGATAGTTTAACGGGAATTTCACACAAGCCAGTAAAAACAATCTGCAATCAAATTACCCCTCGATCCATCCTTTACCAACTGACATAGGGCATCTCTTCTAGTTAAAATTTGGCTTTATTTAGTTTCTTTCATAATGATAGGTCTTTATCAACCTGGACAGTAGCCCCCATCCGAAAGTTTCATCTCGACCTATGTCGGGATTAAACCCTGACCCCTCAGGTTAGCGAGCAAGTGTTTGGGTGTAAATTTGGAAGCCGCGGTGTCTCGGTGAGTTGCACGCTTGCTCGCTAACCTGAAGGTCCAGGGTTCAATCCCGGCATTGGGCGAGATAATACCTTCGGATTTTTCAACCCGGTTGATGCAGGTAAGAGGGGCTGACATGGAAGCCTCTAGTCGTTAAAAATCCCTCGATAGTTGGAAATCGAAAAAGAGCAGGCTAATGCCGCTGTCCTGGCAAAATTTCCTTCATCGCACCTGCATGGCGTTGCCCGTCTTCATTAGCCCACATGGTGCAGAAAAGTAGGACGTAAAACTCCATTCATTTCATTTCATTTTCTGGATGTAAATTTGCATTCACAGAACTGTAGTGTTTTCATCTCGTTTTTTAAGTTGATTTATCATTTGAATGTGTTCATTCGATGGATTGGCCTATCTTTTTATTTTTATAAAAACAGTACTACAAAGTTGTTAGTTGTGTTACTGTATAGATAGTCCGAGATGCCATAATTATATCAAAGGCTCCTACTCGAAACTGTTCAAATGAAACAAAAACGACTTTAGCTTATTCGCTTATTATTATTTGGTTTATAAGTTCGTAATACAAGGCTTTTCAATATCGGAATATTTTTAAATTTGACTACAAAATGACTTATATAATGAGCGACACACAATATTAGTCTTGATTACGGATTACATTGTTATTAAAATTATACCCCTTTGACCACCTGTTGATTCTTTAGTTCAATGCTGCACGTGCCAGATGAAGAAGGTGATGTGAATTTCATTTTGTTACAGAACGAATCTGTGTATTTAACGTTAGAAAGGCAATTTTAATAACGGTAAGATATTGAAAACATCTCTGAACCTTTTTGAGACTTTTTTCTAATAAAATTTCTCTTGAATTCATTCACTATTATAACAAATTCAGTAATTAATTTCAATTTCACAAAAGCATAGTCCGAAACATTATGTACTTCTTCGTTCATAGTCAGAAGCGTCCTTAACTTATTCTTCCTAATTGTTGTCATTTCATTTTCATTCATTTATTCAGTCACTCAAACAGTCATTCTTTATTCATTCATTTATTCAATCATTTATTCAATCGGATTTTTGTGTTTAAATAAAAAGAATAATCGCCCTACTAGAATAATCGGTAAAATTCGATTTATCAATAAATCTGCAAAGACAGTACTTCGGATAATACAGTGGTTGTACAATGATATTAGAAAACGTTTGTTAAACAGCTGTCCTGATGAAGGTTTTAAATCCGAAACACGAATGGATTAAAATCAACTCCGGTAAATTCGATATATCAATATTTTTAGTTTCACATATACATTGTTATTGCCATTTGCCTTGAATGCGTGTTCGCTTTACTACTGACGGCATAATTTTGTCAGACAGAAAGTGAGAATGATGAAAGAAAATCCATAAAAAAGATCGAAAACTTCTGTACAACATGAATGATTGATTAATACTACTAGAAATCACAGTTTGTATGCCCCTTTTTCATGGTTTAAGGTCAAATTCGGGAAGACAAAATTATGCCGAATTTGATCTTAAACCATGAATGATGAAAAAAGGGCATACAAACTGTACAACATGAATGAATGATTACTACCACTAGAAATCACTTGAAATTGAAAGTGACCCTCTCTCCCCTTAACTCTCCCATATACTCTGCTTATAAAAAAATTACACTTTTTTTATAGGACAGTAGGCCACATCATTGTGAACATTTGTTTGGGAAGAAAACCTGTGTATTGAACAAATACAGTCTTATAAAAGATAAGTCAATTTAATCATATTTAGAATGATAGGAGCTCTTTTTAATTCAACTTCAATTGATTTGTTTTATTTAAATTGACAGTGATATGGTTGGTGGTGAAGGCTTAATTGTGTGGTTTTGAAAGAAAAGTCAGGAAAGTCATGAAAAACTACTTACCAATAGGGAAGTTATGTTATGTTTTTTAAATTTAACTATCTTCCCCTGACAATGACTTTAGAAAGAGCGTCTAGTCATCAGATGAATCTCCGTATGATGCAGGCTTTGTACAGTCCCGTTCCCTATTTAAGGATATATCGAAAAATCGGTGGCACTGTCATGGCAAAAACACTTCTGTTGCGAATTACAGTATTACTATAAAAATATATTTCATTTTGTTTCATTTTTGTGGTGATATGGAATGGATGTTTGAAACTATATGTTTTAAAGAAATTATGTTTACTGAATGTCAGTTTTACAGAAGGAAAGCCAAATACACACATATCTATACTTTTGAACTACTTCCAAAAGCATTTGTCTTTGAATGTTTTTTTTCTACAGCAGTCTAATGACTTCAACCAATCATAGCATGTACTATAGAACCCGTTTTTTGATACATATTATAACAAAAGCTGTATTGGAATTTGCTAATTTGTTGGCGAATACATAATTCGAAGACGATATTTTCCTGCACATGCAATGATTTTTACAGATTTTGTATTTGTACCCACGGTATTATTCATCTATGAAAACTGTGATGGCATTTACAACAAAGTGTGTGTATATTCAATGTGTTACCTCTCGACATGTGACACACTAATGTCTAATGTTTTGTAGATGATGGTTAAAAAGAATCGTTATAGATAAAAGTTAAAAAGAATAGTTATAGATAATGGTTTAGAAGAATAGTTATAGATAATGGTTAAGAAGAATAGTTATATTTAATGGTTTAGAAGAAAAGTCATAGATAATGGTTAAGAAGAATAGTTATAAATAATGGTGAATAAGAATAGTTAAAGATAATGGTTAAGAAGAATAGTTAAATATAATGGTTAAGAAGAATAGTTATAGATAATGGTTTACAAGGATGATTATATTTAATGGTTTACAAGAATAGTTATAGTTAATGGTTTACAAGAATAGTTATAGATAATTGTCAAGAAGAATAGTTATAGATAATGGTTAAGAAGAAAAGTTATAGATCATTGTTATGAATTGTGAAGAGGAATAGTTTAAGACAACGATTCAGAAGAATTATTGTATATTATGGTTAAGTTAGATGGTAAGCGAGTTTTGTTTTAGACTAATGAAGCGTTTTGTTTCTTGTTTGCAGGTTAAGATGGAACAGAAGATGAAAATTACATCTCATATTATACTGACTTTATCTGATACAAAACACAAACATTCTATAAGTAGCTACCTCAAAAAATATATGTAATGGTTCTCAAATGCTACATGGTTATTATCAGACTGTTTTTTTGTCATTGTGAGATATTTCTTATTATTTTATATTGAAAGGCCTTGACCTAGCAGATTCAGGTCTTTTAGATTGCGTTTGTAGAAAATTTGTTGTGATTTTGGATTTCCGTGCGTTTCTAATGAGTTCTTTTGTGAATAGCTGCTTTCAACTAAAACCTTATTTCTATTCCAAGAGTCCTGCAATTTTAAGTAAGATTTATTGGCGTTTGATTGTGAAGTATTGTATACCGCCTAATTTGTCTTGCTTAGACTTAGTTATTGTTCGCACGTTCGTTATGTCTATACAACTGTGAAATATCTTGGTATGGTATATCAAACAGTCAATATCTAAATGTACAATATTGTATTACTCTGTAGTATAACCTTAAGTGTCTTGGCAGATGTCATTTGGCTTACATGTTAGTTTTTTTAAAGAGTTTTAAATACTCCCATTTTGGATCGAGAAAACTATTCTCAAGGAAATATCCCACATTTTCAATTGAATCTAATATGTGTTAATAATTGCGCATTTCAAGGTCAGATATTGCTATTAAGTATTTCTATGCTCCTCTATACACGAATGAAAACATTCAAAATACCAAGTCGACCAAGAAGAGACGTTTGATAAATTAACAAGTAGCTAATTTTTGTTTTCTGGCAGGCTAAATAGTTATTGAAACTGTGCAATATTCAATATCACTTTCATTTACATTACCAAATCAGTTTTAGGCAATCAATCCCCGTATCTAAAAACTAACTGTTCTGGTGAGTATAGCGTATCGGAAATCATGCCAACAGAATAAGACTAGCTCAGATATGAGTCAATTATGCGAAGTTCATACCTCACGAAAAACTAATGTTTGACGTTATCATTATTTGTATTTGTCATACAAGCTATTAATGATCACATTTAATTTATTTTGCAACGAATTCTAATTTCTTCATTCTATGAATAATGTCTGAAATCTTAATATTTGAGTCGGTTTAATGTATGTGTCTGTATGAATTGTACATTTCTGGTTATTAACAACCTGTTTACTACAGCATGTCAAAATGTTATACATTGTAATAACCCTGTTTCGTTTAAAGAGACATTAACTTATATGGGTATATTAAAAATCAAGAGAATCGAGCTTATCAGCTTTACAATTTCTAAAATATTATTTTCTGTTCTATGGCAGATATTTGAGTTCTGTTTTTTCTGAAATGTGCAGATAGTCCATGTGAATATTGGTGCAAAATTTCAGCATTGTAGCTTTGTAAGTTTTCACGCAAAAAATTTATTTGTCTTTGAGCACTTCTTGTGCACCAATATGCAGACTGCATATAGCTAGTTTGAAAACTTACAGATTTTGATTTGATTTCTTGTGTTTTTTGAACTCCTTGGGGTCTAATTAGTAGGAATAGATCAAAACTTGAGCCAAAAGTTTGTATTTGAAAAAGTTGTCTATAGGCCATATTTGCCTCTATGGCCAATATGCATTAAAACTGTAAAAAATTATTTTCTGTTCTATGGCAGATATTTGAGTTCTGTTTTTTCTGAAATGTGCAGATAGTCCATGTGAATATTGGTGCAAAATTTCAGCATTGTAGCTTTGTAAGTTTTCACGCAAAAAATTTATGTGTCTTTGAGCACTTCTTGTGCACCAATATGCAGACTGCATATAGCTAGTTTGAAAACTTAGAGATTTTGATTTGATTTCTTGTGTTTTTTGAGTCTCAGAATGCAGCACATGTTTAAAGGGCCCCAATTCATTTGCTTGAACCACTTATGCTTACTCTCCCTCTACCAAGTTTCCTACTCTTTTCACAATAGTTCAAATTGTATAAATATTGATTATCTGAATATTTCTAGGATGACAGAAGTTTTTGTTTATTTTGCATCAATAAAGGTGGAGGAGAGTAGGAGGAGATGCAAATTTCATGCAATCAGCTGAAATTTAAAGGTTTTGATAAGTTTTACGTGGTTAAACCATGATTTTAGGCAAATGGGGTAAAAAATTTGGACAGATGTTGTGTCAGTTTACGGTAATCCCGACTACATCATTCGGGTTTTCTCGGAAAGGTCCGAGTAAGGACCTCTGTCTCTCAAAATACGGAAAATATTAGTTCTCCCGATTACATCACTCGGCTTGCCTTGGAAATTTTCGCAATGACTTCTGTCTTGAATTATCGAGCGTGCCTATCCAATGACGAAAAATATCAGTAATCCCGATTGAAATTACTCGGGATTTCTCGGTAATTTTCGGAAGGGCCTCTGTCTTGAATACATGGTCGAGCTTTCCGATCCGTTCACGGAAAATATCATTAATCCCGATTACAACTCTCGGGATTTTTTGGAAAGTTTTGTATCGCTGCTTAGACCTCTGCCTTGAATTAGGGGTCGAGCTGATTATAACTGTTCACTGAAAATACCAGAAAATCCTGATTAAATGAATCCTCCAGAACACAATTAAATAAATCATTTTGACGTACTTAAATAGAGTTCCGTACCTTTAATAACAATTCCATCTATCTCACTCTGTTCCATTCAAATAGGTGTTGTATTCAGCCCTTTGCACTCTGTCTAGAGCAGTTACTAGAGGCTTTCGAAATTTTCAAAACGTACCTTGTGAAGTGCCCTTTCTAACACCTTGTCTGTCTTTGTGTTTTTAGAACTCTAAGCGTCCAACATTGCGACAAAAAGGCGTGAACTATTGGGGATATAGGTACATTAGTCTAAAATCGTAGGTAATCGGAATATAAGTTTTAACGCTGTAGTTAACACAAGGTATGACTGAATCAGAAAAAAGTACGGTCACCGATATTTTAATGAAATTTCACAAAAGCTAGTTAAAACATTTTGGAATCAAATTTGAAAAACTTGTAGTTTTTATCATAATGAAAGGTCTTATATATCGTATAATAG
>NW_008708770.1:91064-94172 GCF_000327385.1 Lottia gigantea | reverse complement strand
GCACCAATATGCAGACTGCATATAGCTAGTTTGAAAACTTAGAGATTTTGATTTGATTTCTTGTGTTTTTTGAGTCTCAAAATGCAGCTCATGTTTAAAGGGCCCCAATTCATTTGCTTGAACCACTTATGCTTACTCTCCCTCTACCAAGTTTCCTACTCTTTTCACAATAGTTCAAATTGTATAAATATTGATTATCTGAATATGTCTAGGATGACAGAAGTTTTTGTTTATTTTGGCTTACTAGTTGTTTTAAAACATCGAACTGAACGGAAATGCATCAATAAAGGTGGAGGAGAGTAGGAGGAGATGCAAATTTCATGCAATCAGCTGAAATTTAAAGGTTTTGATAAGTTTTACGTAGTTAAACCATGATTTTAGGCAAATGGGGTAAAAAATTTGGACAGATGTTGTGTCAGTTTACGGTAATCCCGACTACATCATTCGGGTTTTCTCGGAAAGGTCCGAGTAAGGACCTCTGTCTTCAATGAATAAGCTTGCCTCTCAAAATACGGAAAATATTAGTTCTCCCGATTACATCACTCGGCTTGCCTTGGAAATTTTCGCAATGACTTCTGTCTTGAATTATCGAGCGTGCCTATCCAATGACGAAAAATATCAGTAATCCCGATTGAAATTACTCGGGATTTCTCGGTAATTTTCGGAAGGGCCTCTGTCTTGAATACATGGTCGAGCTTTCCGATCCGTTCACGGGAAATATCATTAATCCCGATTACAACTCTCGGGATTTTTTGGAAAGTTTTGTATCGCTGCTTAGACCTCTGCCTTGAATTAGGGGTCGAGCTGATTATAACTGTTCACGGAAAATACCAGAAAATCCTGATTACATGAATCCTCCAGAACACAATTAAATAAATCATTTTGACGTACTTAAATAGAGTTCCGTACCTTTAATAACAATTCCATCTATCTCACTTGTAGTTTTTATCATAATGAAAGGTCTTATATATCGTATAATAGTGTTTCCAAAATATCTTCTTATTTCCTTGAAAAATTATCAACGTTTTTGTTCTCTGTGTAGAGTTTCCTTCTTTCTATTGGATTTGTTGACATATATTATTGTGTGCTCATTTTGCCCCTAAGGCGATCATTCCATAGGCACTGTCAGATACCTTCGTTCTGTAACACTGCCATTTTGAAAGTAAGTTTTCTTTTTATTACTTATGGCTTTTTGCGATGGTAGTGGTGTCATAAAACGCTTAGTTTTAGTGAAAGTTCAAAGACCACATAAGTCTGATTGAAAATAATGCAAATAGATGATATCAGTGTTCCCGATACACATACATACAAATACATACCTCTTTACAATCCCTTTTAAGTTACACTGTTTTTATTCAGTCACCCATTCAGATATTCATTCAGTAATTCATTCATTCAGTAATTAAAGTATTCATTCAGTCAATTATCATTCATTCATTCAGTAATTCCCCATCGATCAAAACAAGTTTATATTCATGCTGATTTAATGTAGGCCTACCACCCTTTATCATTAGATTCACAAAAACAGTACTACAATGTTGTGATGAGTAACGTCGTTATATTGATAATCTGAGATGCGTAACTTAAAATCTTGATTATAACTTAAAACTTTTGCTGAACAAAAATTGATCAAATGATAAAAGAAAAACCCAAAACTTAGAACTATTAGCTTTCTAGTATTTGGAAGTTGGTCAATCAAAGCTGTAAAATATTTTTCAACTTCGGGGTATTCTTAAATAAAACGTGACACGGATTAATAGTCTTTTTTCTTCGGACCACAATAATATCGAAATATATCATCCCCCTTTGACTACATGCAAATTCTATTGAGTCACACAACACGTGCTAGGCGATAAAAAATGGATGCTAAAGATGATGTGAAATTTATAGCAGAATTCTGTGTATTGAACGTCATATAAACAGTTTTACGAAAGGTCAGTTGAAAAAATTAAACCGATTTTGAGACTTTGGTCTGCTAACATTAATATCATGACATATTCAGTAATATTTTCAATTTAATAAAAGCGTAGTCCAAATCGTTCTGTATTCTTTCGTGTTGATGTTTGTCAATCGTGTTCATTTTTTTATCATTAATTCATTCACTCATTCGAAGTTTTAGAAACATGTTTCGACAGAATGAGATGAGTGAATGTCTCTCGAATCGAAGAACATCAGACTTAATCAGAAACGTTTTGACCTTATTTTTGTTATTGCATTCATTCATTCATTCATTTAAAATGATAAATTACTTCTTCCATTTCATACATTTTAAAAATATAAATACATCTGTTTCATTTACTCATTCATGTATTAAAACAGTAAGTTATTTAATCTGTTTCATTCACTCATTCATTCACTTATCCATTCATTCACTCTTTTATCTATTCGGATGTTTGATTGTTGTATCTGAGTAACGTGTCGGCAGCATCAATGAGTTAATATCAATTCGAGACGAGTCTTCATATTGTGAACTTATCACGGTGTTGACTTTTCGTCTCGAATAGTTTGCTCATAGACCACTGTAGTGTTTGAATTGCATTTTGTCAAGTATTTTCATCTAAATTGAAATAACGTTCATAGGCAAATTTCGTCGATTTTTAATGAATTTGAATTTCAAAAGAGTACTGATAGTCTTAGAATGAATTTGTGTTGACTAAAAAATAAATTTACGTAAGTTTAGACTGATTAGAACGCCTTTCATACCAGAAATTTCAACTAAATATAAACCCAAAATAATCCATTTGGATATTACAGTGGTCGTACAATAATTTTAAAAGTTTAAATTATCAGCTGCCCTGATGAGGATTTTATATCCGAAACACGTATTGAAAAAAAATGATATCAGCTCATGTCAAACCAGTATGCTTTCGAATATATTAAATTTGAATTTGGTGTGAATGGTGTGTGCTTGGATGACTTCAACACCTTTTTGAGTCACATAGTTAACGACTTTTGGCCCCCCCCCCTCCCTCAGACCATAAAAAGGGCACGCCATATAATTTGAGCATCTTTAAAACAAACTGTAAAACATGGATTTTTTATTTCTACTACAGACCACACTCATTGAAAAATTATCTCCCTTTGACCACGAGTAAACTCTGAAAACTG
>NW_008708770.1:85384-91014 GCF_000327385.1 Lottia gigantea | reverse complement strand
CCAAATCGTTCTGTACTCTTTCGTGTTGATGTTTGTCAATCGTGTTCATTTTTTTTTCATTAATTCATTCACTCATTCGAAGTTTTAGAAACATGTTTCGACAGAATGAGATGAATGAATGTCTCTCGAATCGAAGAACATCAGACTTAATCAGAAACGTTTTGACCTTATTTTTGTTATTGCATTCATTCATTCATTCATTTAAAATGATAAATTACTTCTTCCATTTCATACATTTTAAAAATATAAATACATCTGCTTCATTCATTCATTCATGTATTAAAACAGTAAGTTATTTAATCTGTTTCATTCACTCATTCATTCACTTATCCATTCATTCACTCTTTTATCTATTCGGATGTTTGATTGTTGTATCTGAGTAACGTGTCGGCAGCATCAATGAGTTAATATCAATTCGAGACGAGTCTTCATATTGTGAACTTATCACGGTGTTGACTTTTCGTCTCGAATAGTTTGCTCATAGACCACTGTGGTGTTTGAATTGCATTTTGTCAAGTATTTTCATGTAAATTGAAATAACGTTCATAGGCAAATTTCGTCGACTAAAAATTAATTTACGTAAGTTTAGACTGATTAGAACGCCTTTCATACCAGAAATTTCAACTAAATATAAACCCAAAAATAATCCATAAAATACGATAATATTTTGGATATTACAGTGGTCGTACAATAATTTTGAAAGTTTAAATTATCAGCTGCCCTGATGAGGATTTTATATCCGAAACACGCCTTGAAAAAAATGATATCAGCTCATGTCAAACCAGTATGCTTTCGAATATATTGAATTTGAATTTGGTGTGAATGGTGTTTGCTTGGATGACTTTAACACCTTTTTGAGTCACATAGTTAACGACTTTTCGCCCCCCCCCCCCTGAAACTGAGTTTCAGTTAAAACAGTTATGTGAAAGGTACGCAAATGTATTCATTCGTTCATTCATTCCCCTATTAGTGTATAATTTACCCCACGTCCAATCCAGATGTCCTGATGAGGATGTTTATATCCAAAGCGCGTATTGACACAATAAGATCAATTCCAGTCGATTGGATATGGTTACCAAAGTCTATGTATTGAACGCCAGTTTTAAAGTTTTTTTTTATTCCTTCCTTCCTTCTCTTATATTGGATAGTTTAAAATTTTCTAACCATATGGCCTTATATCGTTATATTTCATGACAATTGGTGGTGATGAGAATGTTCAGTTTTAGTTTTGAAATAATTTGCGTGTATAAAACATTATGATAACATTTACGAAAGGTAAGCTATTTAGATCACACCTGAAACATAAAGAAAATTTCATTTTCATTCATTAAATGTTTAAGTTCCGTTGCATCTCAGATTTTTCTGGTGTTATTAAATGATCTGTGGCGTTTCTACGGGGCATGTCATACCTCCCTCCTCATTCATTCATTCATTCATTCATTCATTCATTCATTCATTCATTCATTCATTCATTCATTCATTCATTCATTCATTCATTCATTCTCTGTTTGCCAAGTTAATCATATTTTAATTTTGGATACGCCAAGCCAAATGTGAAGAATTTAAAGTTGCTTTAACAAGAAATAGCTAAATAATACTGCAATACATTGCTGACCAAGGACTTATCAGTAGGCAAAAAGTAAAATGTTAACTTACTTATTATAGTGTGATATGGATGGCCAAGTTAAGTTAAGTTTTAAATCAAGTAACTGAAGTTTAGTTTAGATGAAATCTTGCTTACCATTAAACGTAATGAAAAACAGTTTTATTTTCGAAAGGTAAGCATCTTGATTTTGAAAACTTGTTCATTATGATCAATGTTTAAATTCCGTTGTATTTTTTTTGTGTTATTGGTATAGAGACGTGGCTGTTTTACGAGGTATGCCATAATCTCCCTCCTCGGAATTCATTTCATTCATTCATTCGTTCATTCGATGTTTGCCAAGTTAACCTTTTTTCAATTTGGATAGTTTTTGAACAGATCAGGTATGTAGAATTTAAAATTGCTGAAGAATACTGTAATACTTTGCCGACCAAAGACTGATCAGTCGGAGAAAAGTAAAATGTTAAACTACATTATTATATTTTCAGTGATATTGATGTTAATGGCCAAGTTAAGTTAAGTTTTAAATTAAGTTAAGCTTCGTCTGAAGTTTAGTTTAGATGATATCTTGATGTCCATTGAACATTATATAAAATACTTTTATTTTCGAAAGGTAAGTTTGACTTAAAAACTTGTTCATTATGATTAATGTTTTAATTCCGCTGTATTTTTGTGGTGTTATTGGTGTACATCAGTGGCGTTTTTACGAAGTATGACATAACTCACTCCTCAGAATGAATTTCATTCCTTCATTCATTTATTCAATCATTCAATGTTTCAATTCAATTCAATTTAACCTTATTTCAAGTTCTGAACAGATCAGGTATGAACAATTTAAAGTTGCTTTAACAGTTGGAAATTGCTAAAGAATACTGTAATAATTTGCCGACCAAGGACTGATCAGTCGGAGAAAAGTAAAGTGTTAAACTGCATTATTTATTTTATTTTCGGTAATATGGATGGCCAAGTTAAGTTAAGTTTTAAATAAAGTAAAGTTTTGACTAAAGTTTAGTTTATATGATATTTTGATGTCCATTGAACGTTATTTAAAACCGTTTTTTTTTCGAAAGGTAAGCCTGATTTTTATTTTCAAAACTTATTCATTACGATCAGTGTTTTAATTCCGTTGTATTTTTTTGGTTTTATTGATATAGATCAGTGACGTATTTAGGAGGTTTGATATATCTCACTCCTCAGAATTCATTCATTCATTCATTCATTCACTGTTTGTCAATAATTAATGCAGTTCAAAAGGACTGATATTGAAATAGTTTCCGATAAGCTTAAAAAGAACAATTTAAAGTTGCTTTACTAGTTAGAAATAGCTAAACTAGTTGGACAAAAGTAAACTATTAAACTGCATTATTTTATTTTCGGTAATATGGTTGGCCAAGTTAAGTTTTTAATCAAGGAAAGTTTTGACCGAAGTTTAGTTTAGATATTTGGATGTCCATTGAACGTTATTAAAACAGTTTTATTTTCGAAAGGTAAGCCTGACTTTGATTCAAAAACATGTTCATTATCTTTTTTTTTATTCATTATAAATAACAATGGTTTAGTTTCACAAAAATAGTGCTTCTACAATATGTTGAAATACACTACTTTGTGTTTAGTCTTTCTAAGACACATAAAAGTAGGAGGGTTACATTTAAACATTAAGATGTAGGGATGTACTACTTCTGAATTTATTACATAATATGTGTCGAAACACATACGGGTAATGTTATAATGTAATATATATTTGAAAACCTTACCGATGTGTGTTACAAAACGTAATAGGAAATAAACTCAGAAGACAGTATTACATCCATAAGTTTATCATTTTTTTCAAATATTACTTTATGTCTTACAAATCCTGTTACTTAGTGATTATATAGTAATATAGGGTCAAAATAATAAGTACTTTCTGATTGTTGCAAACCAGTGTCCCCCTATTAGCTATTTAATTAAGATTTTAGGCCTGACATGGGAAGATGGTCTATAGAACAAATGTCCCTGTGTGTTAGTGTTCACTGAATGCAAAATATCCCGAGATAGATTGACATAGTTGTTCATACAAAATGCTCATCTTTGCATTTTGCACTGTGACATTAAAATCCATATTCATTAAATTTCATTTTCATTTCATGTAACGGTGACCTGGATATCAAATGCCAGGTCAATGTAGTTTTGATAGAATATTAGTTTTGATCTTATAATCAAAAGACATTTTAACAAATAAACAAATTTAAGGTAAGCCAATTAAAATATACCTGATCTTAAGGTCAGAGACTATTTACCATGCTGCGGTAAAAAGTACCTCTGTCATAAAAGCTTCGGTCTGTAAACATAGGTTTTGTCTGTATTGATAACAAAGTTGAAAGGACAAATCTTTCACAAAACGTTTCGTTTCAAGATTGTTATTTTTGGGCACATTGTTGTGACCTTTGATCGGAGTCAAATTTTACAAAAGAAAATGGTACTTTCTTGGACTAAAAATATGCGTCATCATTAATCCACATGGTCCAGAAAAGTAAGGCGTGAAACTCCATTCATTTCATTCAGACTAAAAAGATACGTTACAAAAAACTTAATCTTACAGTTTCGCTCTTTGTCTGTATTAACAGCGTAATCTGTGCACATTTGTTTGCCAATTTCAATAAGTGATTTCTTAAATAATATTGCCAAAAAATTGGTACAAATCATCTAATGACACTGGCTAACTTTCTTATTTTACTACGTCGTGACATACTTTCGATCTGAATTGTTTATTTTTGCAAACCACCTAAGATATACGATAAGGGTTAAATTCGAGACCATGCCGATTTTCGAAGGCACTATCTGTGACTTATGAAAGGAAGTATTTCTTACATTGAGAAGGATTTGAAGCCACCGTGCTTTATTATTACGCACGCGGACTAACTCATTACTTAATGAGCTATTCAACTGAAGTATGATTTTGATTTGAAATTTGCGCCTCCAATAACCACTCCAATAACCACTCCCATAACCCATCAACCCAATGGATGATGATGATTGGTCCTAACGATATGTTTGTACATTGGCATAATTCTTAAATATCTTCATTGACATTTAAACCACGCCTCTTTATGAATAAATAAATATGTATTAGTTTCGAACTGATTGAAGAGATGGTAAACGTTTAGCTTATTTTTAAATTGTTACTTGTAACGAACAGTGTTCTACTTTGTAATAACCCTCACAGTACAGGAACTTGATCAAATTTAAAGATACACTTTTGTCTTATTACTTACAATAAAAGGACTTGGCGTTCAGATATTTGCTCTTGAATGAAAACCTGCAAAGTATCGTCCCGTAACCACTCGTTTGTTTTCGTAATATTTGATTTTAATCTAGATCAGGGTTTCCCGACCTTTTTCTGCCTATTGCACCTTTCAGAATCTTTGATCGAAAAATAAAATCCGGACTGAATAAAACGACTTAAAATTATGATCGTCCATAAAGTTTATACTAGACTAAAAAGAGCCTCATTTCCACCTCCCATCCCCCAAAAATATCAAAATTTACCTGGCGTAATTACCCTTAAGTTGAAAACGTTATAGACTAATAATGCGGCCATGTGCATCACTTTTAAGCTATTTAGGGTCATGCCATTTTGTTCAAAAACACTTTGTAAAATATAAAGTTTAAGCAAGATTCAAAATAGAATAGCCAATTGGAATATATATATGACATTTTAGTACATTCTGATTTAAAATCATTTATCTAATCTGTATCCCATTAAAAATCGCACTTTTGACAAGAATGAAATAATTTTATGTAGTTGAACTAAACTTCTTTCATGTATTACATTATATTGCCCTTTCACGAGAATAACCAGGGAGCAACTCTACAATGTTTGAGTATGATATGATATTCCATGGTCAATAATAACAAGCATTGATTATCCATTTTACGGGGCGCTTAACAAGTCAATGTAAAATTTTATCAGCTGATGGGGCTGCGTGACCTATTTCAATGCAAAGCCTATGGGANATTATACATGTTTCGACCTAATTTGAACTTA
>NW_008708770.1:71407-81033 GCF_000327385.1 Lottia gigantea | reverse complement strand
TATTTGAAAAAGTTGTCTATAGGCCATATTTGTCTCTATGGCCAATATGCATTAAAACTGTAAAAAATTATTTTCTGTTCTATGGCAGATATTTGAGTTCTGTTTTTTCTGAAATGTGCAGATAGTCCATGTGAATATTGGTGCAAAATCCCAGCATTGTAGCTTTGTAAGTTTTCACGCAAATAATGTATTTGTCTTTGAGCACTTCTTGTGCACCAATATGCAGACTGCATATAGCTAGTTTTAAAACTTACAGATTTTGATTTGATTTATTGTGTTTTTTGAACTCCTTGGGGTTTAATTAGTAGGAATAGATCAAAACTTGAGCCAAAAGTTTGTATTTGAAAATATTTGCCTCTATGGCCAATATGCATTACAACTGTAAAAAATTATTTTCTGTTCTATGGCAAGTATTTGAGTTCTGTTTTTTCTGAAATGTGCAGATAGTCCATGTGAATATTGGTGCAAAATTGCAGCATTGTAGCTTTGTAAGTTTTCACGCAAAAAATTTATTTGTCTCTGAGCACTTCTTTTGCACCAATATGCAGACTGCATATAGCTAGTTTGAAAACTTACAGGTTTTGATTTGATTTCTTGTGTTTTTTTTAACTCCTTGGGGTCTAGTTAGTAGGAATAGATCAAAACCTGAGCCAAAAGTTTGTATTTGAAAAAGTTGTCTATAGGCCATATTTGCCTCTATGGCCAATATGCATTAAAACTGTAAAAAATTATTTTCTGTTCTATGGCAGATATTTGAGTTCTGTTTTTTCTGAAATGTGCAGACAGTCCATGTGAATATTGGTTCAAAATTTCAGCATTGTAGCTTTGTAAGTTTTCACGCAAAAAATTTATTTGTCTTTGAGCACTTCTTGTGCACCAATATGCAGACTGCATATAGCTAGTTTGAAAACTTACAGATTTTGATTTGATTTCTTGTGTTTTTTGAACTCCTTGGGCTCTAATTAGTAGGAATAGATCAAAACTTGAGCCAAAAGTTTGTATTTGAAAAAGTTGTCTGTAGGCCATATTTGCCTCTATGGCCAATATGCATTAAAACTGTAAAAAATTATTTTCTGTTCTATGGCAGATATTTGAGTTCTGTTTTTTCTGAAATGTGCAGATAGTCCATGTGAATATTGGTGCAAAATTTCAGCATTGTAGCTTTGTAAGTTTTCACGCAAAAAATTTATTTGTCTTCGAGCACTTCTTGTGCACCAATATGCAGACTGCATATAGCTAGTTTGAAAACTTACATTTCTTGTGTTTTTTGAACTCCTTGGGCTCTAATTAGTAGGAATAGATCAAAACTTGAGCCAAAAGTTTGTATTTGAAAAATTTGTCTGTAGGCCATATTTGCCTCTAATGCCAATATGCATTAAAACTGTAAAAAATTATTTTCTGTTCTATGGCAGATATTTGAGTTCTGTTTTTTCTGAAATGTACAGATAGTCCATGTGAATATTGGTGCAAAATTTCAGCATTGTAACTTTGTAAGTTTTCACGCAAAAAATTTATTTGTCTTTGAGCACTTCTTGTGCACCAATATGCAGACTGCATATAGCTAGTTTGAAAACTTACAGATTTTGATTTGATTTCTTGTGTTTTTTGAACTCCTTGGGGTCTAATTAGTAGGAATAGATCAAAACTTGAGCCAAAAGTTTGTATTTGAAAAAGTTGTCTATAGGCCATATTTGCCTCTATGGCCAATATGCATTAAAACTGTAAAAAATTATTTTCTGTTCTATGGCAGATATTTGAGTTGTGTTTTTTCTGAAATGTGCAGATAGTCCATGTGAATATTGGTGCAAAATTTCAGCATTGTAGCTTTGTAAGTTTTCACGCAAAAAATTTATTTGTCTTTGAGCACTTCTTGTGCACCAATATGCAGACTGCATATAGCTAGTTTGAAAACTTACAGATTTTGATTTGATTTCTTGTGTTTTTTGAACTCCTTGGGCTCTAATTAGTAGGAATAGATCAAAACTTGAGCCAAAAGTTTGTATTTGAAAATATTTGCCTCTATGGCCAATATGCATTACAACTGTAAAAAATTATTTTCTGTTCACGCAAAAAATTTATTTGTCTTTGAGCACTTCTTGAGCACCGATATGCAGACTGCATATAGCTAGTTTGAAAACTTACAGATTTTGATTTGATTTCTTATGTTTTTTTAACTCCTTGGGCTCTAATTAGTAGGAATAGATCAAAACTTGAGCCAAAAGTTGTATTTGAAAAAGTTGTCTATAGGCCATATTTGCCTCTATGACCAATATGCATTAAAACTGTAAAAAATTATTTTCTGTTCTATGGCAGATATTTGAGTTCTGTTTTTTCTGAAATGTGCAGATAGTCCATGTGAATATTGGTGCAAAATTCCAGCATTGTAGCTTTGTAAGTTTTCACACAAAAAATGTATTTGTCTTTGAGCACTTCTTGTGCACCAATATGCAGACTGCATATAGCTAGTTTGAAAACTTACAGATTTTGATTTGATTTATTGTATTTTTTGAACTCCTTGGGGTCTAATTAGTAGGAATAGATCAAAACTTGAGCCAAAAGTTTGTATTTGTAAAAGTTGTCTTGAACACATTTTGTGCTCCACTGTGCAGACTGCAAATAACTAGTTTGAAAACTCACAGATTTTACCTTGATTTCGTGTGTTTTTAAGTACTTGGAATATAATTCTTGATCGAAATAGGGTTAATTGCCGAAAATGGGTAATAGTCGTATTTGATTCTATGGCTTGTGATTGTAATTTGGTGCTTTGTATTTTGATAGGTGGAAAATAGCAAAAATTTAGCAAAATTGAGTTCTTTGTAAAATTTTGGTCATTTTTTGGTTCTGTGGTCTTTTCCAGGAATAACGCCCATAATTCTTTTTGAAGGGCAGATTATTTTAGAGATTGTTTTAATGGATTTTCTCTAGAAACTTTATGGATACTATTGTAGTTTGGTATTTTAGGTTCTATGGTTATTAGAACGATTGTTTTTCTAATTTGATTTTAACCATTTTTAAAATTATGCGACTATTGTCTTTACCAGAGGCAAGAAATAAACAGCACGTTTCGGACTATGTAGTAGGTTAGTTGAATAGTAATCAAGACAATTAGTAACTGGTTACTAGTGACTACTCGCTCAGTCAGTCTGCTTTGTTTATAGCAACCGGTAAGTCGACTTTTTGAAATTTGCTGAAATTTTAGTTAGATTTCAAGAAATGCCCCCTTCCTCTCGATTTGATAAAGTAATATTTATTGTATTAAATATATTAATGAAAGATTCATTGCAAAAGTCCATTGCAAATTGTTTTTGAGATAAACATGAAGCAAAGCTTGGCTTTTAACTAGGACTCAAAATAAGGCATTATTTGGCTCCCTTTCTCAAATTACTTTTATACGCTTTATTAATAAAGGAAAGTGCCTTGCCTTATTTTGTTTGTCCCTCCCCTCCGGCCTCCTAAACTAATTAATCGTAGTTCATTCTCCCCTTCGGATGAGAGAATAAGGCAACCCATACACCGATAGACCTTTGACTGCTGATAGACATATGCCGATGACAATTTCAGCTCAATATGATATTGTGGTATTTTCAGAATGCTGTACCCTTTAGTTAGAAAATAATGTAATTCACAAATAATCCACTTCATAACATCTCTTCATCATAATTCCCTAAATGTCTATATAAATAGTCCAAGTTTCTTTATGTGCCTGACGACCATGGAGGAAACCATTTTAACCAGTGTAATGGTTAAGTTAAAATGCAATTACAGAAGAACAGTTTTTTTCAAAAAGGATGCGTAACTATTCAACATAAAATTAATATCTTTTACACATCTTCGCCACTATCTGTCAAATGAACACATCGATAACATTTAGATTTTGATGATTTTGTCTTTTCGTTTCAGGCCAGGGTGCTCAATAGTGGCTTTTACTATTGAGTTAATACACAATAGTTGGGATACCATTCCCGTGGAGGTTAGTATATCATAGATGTACATTATAAGGGTATAAAATTGAGCACTATACAAATAAACCGTGCGCGTATAATCCTTTCTTTAAAATGATGTATCAAGAATGTTCAATGTAGTCTGATAACCTTTGATGCAACAGATATCGTGATAAAGTCATATGATACTAGCTACATGTGAGATTTTTTACTAGACACCTGCAAGTGACAACAACTGAATCTTCCATTGGTACAAGTTTGCTTACTTGATTGATACAGATAGTTTGAAGTGAGTTTGATCAGAAAAATAATGAATTATATCCTGGTCAGTCCCAGTGACATTGATGCTCATACATCAGTTTTAATGAGCCAAGTTATTACACATGTAAAACAAAAAGTTTATTTCATGGTTGTATTATCGTGGTGTTTTCTTATATTTCAGGGTTTCAAGTATAGTAGCTCGTCTTTAGCTACGGACAACATGGTTAGATATGGTGTACAACCTATGTTTTTGGAGGTAGCTCACAAGGAGCAAAATTTTCGCGTTTACGGGTTGGGCTCGCGTGTAGTTTAGTTTTAGCAGCCTGTGGGCTACCTTGCTAGGGCCACCTAGGTTGTACTCGGCTAAGCTGCCATATCATGTCCACCCAGCCTCTCTTAAAACAAAGGGCGGTAAGTATTTCTCATTTTATAATATTCAGATATTTGTTGACTTCTACCTAGTTGATTTAGAAAAGTGCGAGTTTACTTTATATATAACCTTTGATTTAGTAAAAATAAATCCCACTTTCGCAAGCCAATTACACGTCGTGTCTCACATGGTATAGCTGTACAGAATCATCTCTTTCACAATTTTCAAATGAATCTGGTTGAGAATTAATTTAAATCATTGATGGGATTAAGGACTTGAAGGATCAGGGGTTAGATAAGCAAATCAAATCACCTTTATTCAATAAAGATGAGTCGGATCAGTTAGCATAAGCAAGAAAATTACGTTTTTTATGTGGAGGAATTTCCACGCAGGGGTGTTGCGCAACTTGAAACATAGACAATGAACTGCCAAGTATGGGGATCAGTTCTTGATTGGTTTCAGATGAAAACACCTTGACTATGGCAATGAGAATTAATTCTAATTTTATTTCTGAATTAGCTCTATTAAAACTAGGTAGAAATCATCAGGTGTCAGACTATTACTTGATAAAAAAAACCTGCACAAGCCCGCCATGATGTTGATTGCAACAAAATATCTAATTGCGGACTGTCAAGATTGATTAGGGTGAAAATGTATAGTATGTATTCTGTGAAAAAATAAATAACATATTAAATATCTAATTTTAGGAGTGCATTTCTAGATCGCTATACAATTGAAATATTGAGCACTATTTCAACAGTGAAAGTATTTTGTTATTGTAATTTTAGGTCGCATAGCGTGAAACGACATGATTTTTGAGGTTCTGTTTAATTTTTCTAATTTTAGGTGTATACAGATAGAGCTTCAATATATATGAATAAAGTGCTTATGGTGTGGCATGGAAGCTCCTCGTGTAAGTTTCAAATTATCATATTTTAGAAATTCTGTTAACGCCTGTTCTGGCATATCATGCATAATGTCAAATGGTTAAAATATGACGAGGGACGCTTGGTGACTCAGTGTGCTACAGGTTGTGCATCCGAAAGATCGGTCGACTATTGAACATGGAAAACATGTACTACTTCCCTGACAAAATTACATTACACACTACATGTTGTATGTTCACATTAGCCCTACCAGATGCAGAAACGAAAAACGTAAAACATCCCCTTATTCCACGTTTTCTATCTAGAACAGTTTATGACAACTCGGTATCCCTTGAAGAGTACACTTTTAGGGAACTCTGAATTAAGAAAGGGGGGGATTTCATTCTTAAATACATTTTTTTTCTCGATCCTTTAATCATTAGTGTAGGTTATTATCCGATACACCTCCACTTTTTGTGATACACCTACACTTTTCTGATACACCTACACTTTTTGTTCCGCTGCGTATCGGAAAAGTCCAGGTTACACTATAAATGGCGGCTTGCAATAACAGTTCATAATTTTTTTACAAGTTATCGTTGAAAGATTCTCTTCGTCGTCTGTCTTTGAGCAAATTGCTTCCATAAATATAATATAAATTTGCATAATTTCATAAAGTTTCAAATAATTTTCTTTAAGATTTTTCTAAATGTTATCAATATTTAGTTCTCGAAAAAGTTATACTATTATATAAACAGATGGACCGTAGTTACATTAGTTATGACATCAACCCAGTACATGTATGTAATCAGCAAAAAATTACGAAAGTAAGCTGTCATCTGATATAAATAAAGTGATAGAAAACAATATGATAAGATAAAGTAAGAGTTTATCTACAAATTTTGTAGAAGTAATATTTAACTCGACAGGGTTTATATAACAATTAGTAATTTATATATTTTGAAATGGAAATTAAAAGTTGTTTATCAGTCGATGTACAGAATCTAATGTAATGTAATGAAATATGGCACATATTTATATCCGAAATTAGCTCATGTTTTACAAACACGCTTAAAATGAAGCGTATCTTCAACTTGTATTTTACACAATGGATAAAGTGGACTATATCTATATTGTAAATCAATGTTATTTGTGAACATTCTAGAATGATAAGTACTAGCAATTTTCGGTGTTTGGAAAATAATTTAAAAAGGCATGCGAACTCTGTAAAGTCTAAAGTAGTTTTGACATTATTTTGATGAAACGTGTCGGCGACAGCTAATTGTTTCCTTGTTATGGCAACAGATCTGTGATGTGAAGGTTCGTTACTATTTTTGTTTCAATCCATTTCAGGTTAGAAAGGGTGAATCTTCTGTTAATTTACCTACCCACTATAGCACTGCCACAATAGGAGTGTTCTGGGGTCATGGCCTGTATGACCCTACAGATCCTCCTACTCACAGATGAAGAACAGAAGAAGCGGCGCGCGCCAACAGATGAAGAGGAACAGATGAAGAACAGATGAAGAACAGATGAAGAGGAACAGATGAAGATGTAGGGCGAATCCTCCACCCATTTTTGGTAAGTTGGTCTTACACACTTTTTTAGACTGATTGTAGCTCATTTAGTTAAAGTTTTGGAATCTTGACGTAAATGTTACAAATCTAACAAATGGTACTAAATGGAAGCCTTAAAATATTGTTCAGTAAGATCTCAAATTATCAGAGTGTGAGAGTAAACAGATAAATATACTTCTTACATTTTATTGTTTTGGCTTATATATTGTAAATTACAATACAAACATTTAGAATTCACAATACAGAAATACACATATAATCAAACACACTTAAACAAACACATACAATCAACTCATTACAAATATCAATTTCTAATACAAGAATTACAAAATACAAAACATATATAAACAAAGGATGAAAGATGTGTGAAAAAGGTTAATATTTTTGAACAAAATTAACAGCCTAAATGACTCATACTAATGAAATAATATCATTATACAATTTAGAAATATAAATGTCATAATTTTAAAAAAATTACTGCTTCTTGGTTGAAGTTCAATATTTAACTGACTTGTTTAGGTTTTGAGACAGTTAAGAATAACTCATTGTAGAAAAATAATTCACTTAAAGAAAAAACAACTCACTACCTAACACTGATTGTATAACAAGACATTTCTTAAAGCTATCATGTACTGAATAAAACAGAAACCAAAGGTTTACTCTTGTCCTGTTAATTAGTCATTTTATAAATAAAATTTTACAATTTCAAACATTGTGAGGACTGTACTTCATTCTTTAGAGTGTTGGAATCTTGACTTCATTGGTTTTCTCTCAAACAAATGATGGCTATTGGTTGTATGTTAAAATGGCAAAAACAATACTGATGATTTTTAAGAATTGATTCTAGTCAACCTTTCTGTAAATATGAAGTTAACAATATCTTCAAGAACCTGAGTTGTTACTCTTGAAAAAAATAGTCTTGACTTTTGTATTTTCACAAGGATTTATCACACCGAAACTACTGTTTCTGGCTGACTTTCACAAAACTTGGACAGGTTAGATTTGATGGTTTTGATGATTTGTATAGAAATGGCCTCTGGCACTCGCCAAGCAGGCCATGCTTATTCCTTTCTGTAAATATGAATATACAGTGAGCAAGGACCAGTAAGTTGACAAGATATGCAAGAACCTGAATTGTTACTCTTGAAAAAAATTGTCTTGACTTTTGTATTTTCACAAGGATTTATCGGACAGAAACAGTAATTTCACAAAACTTGGACAGGTTGGATATGATTTTTTTGATGATTTTTATAGGTAGGTTCTTGATGCCTTGGACAGGTTTGAGGTTTGATCGATGAATATGTTAGGCCTATCGTATTGTGCAAGTCGTTGTGATTACTGTGACAGCTTGGTTGAATCTTCAGTCGCTCAGCCCCCTTCAATCCCCATGAAGTCAGTCTTTTCCCTATTTGAACCCATATTTGTACTTCGGAAGGCTGGTACAGCCACTGTAACTCCTAGTTATCTAAGTTGCTAAACTCTCACTTCTGTTTACTATGGTTTCGTTTTAGATTAAAAAGTATGAATTAATTAAATGAAAATTGGGGAATATTTGTATACAGCAGTAAGCCATGTATTCTTTTTAAAAAAAGTTAAATTCAAACGAACAGAAACTTTGACAGTTATCATGAATTAGAAATGAAGTGTGATTGGAGTTTTACATCCTACTTTTCATCACATGTCATGAATAAGAGATATGTACTTGTAATTATAATTGTGAGCGGCGAGTGGTGACCTCTTCCCATCTAAAACTAGTGCAGTTGAAGAAAAAAATATTCATCTCTTGTTATTACCAAATTTATCAGAATTCTAGTTTCGATTTTTTTTCTATTTCTTATGAGGTAAATTCTGAAAATTCGTTCGGACCATTACACCGGTTTCGAAGGTCCAGAATGACTTACGGTGGGTAGCTAAATAAACGTATTCAAGAGATAAATTAACTGTGATCTGAAGCATTGTGGTTAGACTGTATACTAGTAAAGGGAGATAATTACTCTTCTGCTTAGGAGACTCATTCGGTTTCTTCTGATCAAAAAAAAAATAGACCTTTTCTTGTAATTTACTGTTTTATTTCTCTCTCCACAGGTAAATAATCGGTTTTATTTATCTTAATTCTATATCAGATTGTTTGCTAAATATCAATGTTCATGTTCAAAATAATAATAATTGTTGACAGTTCTTGTTATGTGAAAAATATCCAAACTATCACGTGTAGAATTTGACTTTATCGTATGACATGAAGGTATTAATAATAATAATATTCACTCTTTATTAGGGTAAGAAATTGGGCTAAATAAAGTTATTTCCGCTCATGAATATGAGTGAGTAGTCAATTTGTATAGTCTACTATGCCCTATAAATTTCAGCTTTCTGGGAAGCATTTAAAATTGAAAGTCCCTACGGTCTCATTGTAAGGAACAAGATTTGGGTGATATACAGTGGTGTAACCTATTTTCGTGGATATAAGGATTCAACACCGAATTTCGTGAAAGTTAAGAAAAAGAAAAAAAAAATTTATGTCTTAGATGTTTCCTCAGATATTCTACAAAATAATTAAAAT
Organism: Lottia gigantea; assembly: GCF_000327385.1. NCBI lineage: Eukaryota > Metazoa > Mollusca > Gastropoda > Lottiidae > Lottia > Lottia gigantea. Next base: position 71,458 of record NW_008708770.1, on the reverse strand, counting down.
TGGTTTATTTCGATTTTCTTTATGAATCCTTCACTTTGACCCATATTTCAT
>NW_008708770.1:69616-71357 GCF_000327385.1 Lottia gigantea | reverse complement strand
GTCACCTATTTTCGTGTCAATGTTTGATCTATAAATAAGTCGAGAAAAACACGTTGTATGGATACCAGGTGGTATAATTAACTTCTCTTAGTATTTATCTTTAATATCAATTCATTATAACTAGTGACAATTCCTTCAAAGAACCACGATCTTAAAGAAAAATAGTGACTGACAAAATAAGATACGTAGCGTGATTTATTGCTAAAAGTCACTGAAACAACATAAGAATATGGTCCACTTTGTGTTCCATAGAAATTTTCTGCTGACACGGAATCCGCTAGTTGATCACGTGACTTCATTCGTTGGACTACATTCTAGCAGACGACACTTGGAATTCCGATTACCGCTTGGGATTATAAGGAAATTCGTCCGATAAAAAATGGTGACGTTTGGTAATAACTGAAATCCGCCATTTTGTATTTGTCAAAGTATACATTAATACATTTTACCTTGCTTGAAACTACTGAATTCATTCTACTAGCTGATATTGTAGAGAAAACCCATGTTTACCAAAACAAGCAAATGCGGAGGTCGCGCAAGGTAGCTCACGTAAATTATTAATCATTTCCGAAAATCCACGAATAATAGGTTTCCACGAAATTAGGTTACTTGACTGTACTGTAGTGGTATAACCTATAGGCCTATGCGTGCATATAAGGATTCAACACCGAATTTTGTCAAAGTTAAAAAACGCAAATTTTTGTTTCATGTCTTAGAAGTTTCCTCAGATATTCTACAAAATAATTTAAATTGGTTTGTTTCAATTTTCTTTATGAATCTCCCAACTTTGGCCCATATTTCATGAGTAACCAACACGACAACGGCGGCAAAATGCATCACCTATTTTCGTGTTCAATGTTTGATCTATAAATAAGTGGAGAAAAACCCATTGTATGGATACCCAGTAGTATAATTAACTTTTCTTAGTATTTATCTTTAATAGGAATTTATTATAACTGATGACAATTCCTTCAAAGAACAATGATTTAAACAAAATTAGTGACTGACAAAATATAAGATAAGTAAAATATAATAGTGATTTATAGCTAAAAGTCATTGAAACTACATAAGAATATGGCCCACATTGTGTTCCATAGAATTTTTTCACGTGTCGTCGTTCGCTGGAATACATTCTAGCAGACGACACTTGGAAATCCGATTACAGCTTGGGATTATTAGGAAATTCGACGGAAAAATTGTGATATTTGGCCTAATGCTCAAATTCGGCATAATTCCAAAACAAAGGCATATGTTTGATTTTTTCTGACATGTCCTTGAGATAGTCAATTTGGATATTATGAATATTCCAGCTTTTCATGCTACCATACTGAAGAGATAAAAAATTTGGTTTGATTTGATGCTATTTTGAAAGGGTCGTCTATGGTCTAGTCTACTTAAAATTTCAGTTTTCATCACTTGGTGTTGTTGGTTTGAGTCTTTCCATTCCATAAACTTACTCCAGAACATCCTAATGTTTTGTTTAGGCCTATGAGCCATAAAGAATTTGCGGATGTAGGAGACAGTTATCTCCCTTTCAATCATGGTGTCAGGTAACAAACAAAAATTCACTTTGGATGAAAATAAGATTAGAAATAAGTTAGTAGACTCTGGATCGTTGTCAGAAGAGGAGGGTGACTCAAGTGAAGGCAGCGATGATGCATCCTATCTAAGTGATGAAGAATTAGAATCTACGTTTCTAGTGTGAATTACATAGTTGTTGACAGCTCTAATGAAGAAATCG
>NW_008708770.1:61656-63795 GCF_000327385.1 Lottia gigantea | reverse complement strand
CCTCCAGTTTGAAAAAGGGACAGATGTGCCATTTTAGAGGGTTGATTTTAATCTTGAAAATATGTAAATAGTCTTCAGAAGTGCTAGAAATGTACGAAAATTGCATATTTCCTTCAAAAATACCTTGTGAGTTTTACTCACTTTATCTACATATGTCTTTTCTATATATCACAGAATATAATCTTAAAATGATGAGTCATCATTTTGACACACATGGAATTGAAGGCGCATCTGTCCCTTTAATGAAGTAAAATTTGTAGTATTTCAAAATATTCGAGAGGTAGACTAATAAATCATGCCAATGATGTTAGTTTCTTAAAATTATAAAAACCACCGAGAGTTGCCTTGTATTTCTAGATTTAGTGGATCATTCTCCTGAAAATGTTTTGAAACTTTGAATTTATTTTGTATTTGAACATGTAATTATTTATGTTTGTGATCAAGTAAGACTAGAATTGTATTAGCTAAATAGATGGTATTATTATTTTAATTTATTGTAATGTTCACAATGTCAAGCTATTACAAACTTCATCTTCACAATATCAAGCTATTACAAACTTCATCTTCACAATATCAAGCTATTACAAACTACATATTCAAAATGTCAAGCTATTACAAACTTCATCTTCACAATTTCAAGCTATTACAAACTTCATCTTCACAATGTCAAGCTATTACAAACTTCATCTTCACAATATCAAGCTATTACCAACTACATCTTCATAATGTCAAGCTATTACAAACTTCATCTTCACAATGTCAAGCTATTACAAACTTCATCTTCACAATGTCATGACCTATTTTGACCTTTAGTGACCTTTGACCTGGATTACCTCAAAGAATTGGGACTTATAGATAGTGCCGATTCACACTAATGGGCTTTTGTCAATTTCTAGATGATATCAATGAATTTTGTACACATTTTGTAGTTAAATTCTCAATTTTTAACGTTTTTTGCGTTATTTAACCTTTCGTGACCTTTGATCTTGAATAACTCAAAAGCGCCCCCTGACCCGGCACTCTATCTCCCAGATTCGGATTCCTGAGGGAAGATGCCTCTAGAAAAGTTAACTCAGATTTTGCCCCCTCTCGGGTGACAATACTCCCCCTTCTCCCTCTGGTCTAAATGATCTGTGTTAGAAAGATGACTGCCATTTATCGAAAAGAAATATATAGAAAAAGAAATTCCCAGTTATTTTTGAAGGAATTAGCATACATACCTAGCACTTCTGAAGACTATATTTACATATATTCAAGACCCAAATCAACCTCTAAAAATAAATAAAATTCCTGTTGTTTCTCTTCCAGGGTTCCAAGAACAAAGTAGCTGGTTTTTAGCTACAACAGGACATTTAAACTGGGAGGTCAATTAGGTTATGGTGGAGCACAAATGTCCCAAAGGCGACTCTTGGAACAAAGCTAGGTAAGGATATTTGCAATATTTCATATGGTATGATATAGAAAGGAATATGAAAAGGATTTCCAGCATTCTATAATGTGTATCTATTTGCACCATTTTAGTTTTCAAGCTAAAAAGTGGCTTTCATATGTGGCCAAAGGTAACAAATTTTGAATTGAATTATTTAAAACGTGGAATGTTTTATAGGGATTTTAAAATTTTTTTATAGGCATCGGGGACACTGATAGCATCAATTTGCACAATTCCAATTTTCAATCAGAATTTTGTTGTTCCCATAAACACATAAAAAACAATATCTCGACACAATCCCTTTTATTGTTGGTAAATCTGCTGTTGTATGAACTGTTTTTGAATTGTCCTTAATTTTTAGAAACTTGGTATTGATATGATTGAAATATTTATAATTTTAGGTGTAAACAGATAGAGCTTCACTACATGGAATTAAAGTGCTTATGGTGTGGCACAGAAGTTCGCAAGGCAAGTGTACTTTAATGCATAATGCTATTCTTATCCTTGACCATTTAGACTCATCGATCCTTTGCCTGGCTAAAATAAATTTATGCTTGAAGGGGTTAACAACTTGGTAACTGTGTATACTGCAATAAGGTGTGAGCTCAAATATTCTTTAAGGTTTATAAACGTATGATGCCACACCTGCTTCCGCTTCCAAACTCCAAACCTGTGTCAACTTTAAATATCACCTAGATTTCTGAAATGTC
>NW_008708770.1:53656-54752 GCF_000327385.1 Lottia gigantea | reverse complement strand
GGTTGGCGTCGGTGGGCTGGTAGTCGTTTCTGTTGTTGGTCAGGTCAATGGTTACCTCTTGATTGGTAGGCTGTGTTGTAGGTAGGTCGGCGATGGGGTGGGATATAGCTGGATGGGTTGGTTGGTGGTCGGCGATTGGTAGGTGGTAGAGGTCGATGGAAGACAGGGCCGTTGTAGGGTACGTGATATTGGTTTGGTTGACGATTAGTGTTTCTATTTCTGGCTTCTTGCCAGTGGTTGTTGTAGTTGGGGAGCATAATGAAAATAACTTGGGGTTAGAAGGGAATGTACAGCGGATGTAACAGGAGGAAACTGTATATGCTAGCGTGAAAATGTTGGGATCAAATTATGCAAATAAGTCAAACTGGGTTTGGGGATATATAAAGCAAGATGAAAAATGCAAAAAAATATATATTTAGGTGATAAATAACGCTAACAATGATGTGAAAAATTATAACAAGTAAAACAAAAACTTACGCAATTGACACGAACCGGTTTTCGAAATATTATCCTTTTTCAAGTGTCGAAGAATGGTTATGAAATGAGATTTAATTTGCGATTTATATAGTAGTCTGTTAATACAGGTTTTTGATTTTCTAAAAATTATTGAGTGAATCATGTCATATCTTTGATCAGTTGAGGATTAGGATTATTTTTGATTTCTTAATTAGTTGAGTCATATCTTTGATCAATTGAGGATTATAGAAATATTGGATTAGATTTTGATTATATCTGAGTAATAATTCAGGAGGATTAGATTATCTCAGAGTACAATTTACATAAATGAAAAACATAAATAATCAGAAATCAAGAATACAAAAATATAAAATAAATAAACATGAGAAATATTTGATAAAATAAGCGGGATTAGTGAATTGTAAATTGATTAGAACTAACGTTGAATTTTGATTATACCCGAGTAGTAATTTAAATGGATGGATTATTTCGGAGTATAATTTACATGGAAGAAAAACATAAATAATGGCAATTGAATTTACTTGGTTAGATTAAAAGATTAATGCAAATTTTTTTGAAGAAAGTTTGTTATATGCACGAGAAACAAATGTCAAAATCCTAACATATACAATATATACAA
>NW_008708770.1:52420-53606 GCF_000327385.1 Lottia gigantea | reverse complement strand
TTCGACTCAGCTGTAAATGGGTATGGATAATCTGAGTAAAATCATTGCCAGAAATTTGGTCAAGGAACAGCTGTTAGACAGGAACTTCTGAACCTAAGCTGTCCTTGTAAAAAATCTTTCTATCTATCAGTAGGATGACTAACCTTTCTGCAACCGAGTTCTGGGCCATGTGTCTCAAAAAAATCTCACAATCAATATTTGTCTAAGTATGGTATTTCTCAGTGTAAAATTCCACACTTAAGATAGATTTTGAAAGATTTTTTGAGAAACGGGCCACGTATTTCTGCTTCCATTCGGTGTTTCTGCACCTTTTACTAGATACCAGTTAATCATACCAAGATTACCTTTCCACTACCATTCAACAAGAATTGCCATGATACAAAGACCATCAGCAATTATTTGGATGTTTGCTTCATGGCTACCATTTCTTCTTTTAAGCTTTATTGTTCGTATTTCTGTTTTTTTGATTTGGGGTATTTTTCTATGTACAGCTTTGGAAGTTCAGGTCAAAGTTGGCAGTAAAGGTCAAAGTGAGTGTATGAGGTCTAATGTCAAAGAGTGGTTGGGGTCAAAGGTCAGTGATAGTTGTTGAGGTCAAAGGTCAAAGATGGTTGTTGAGGTCAAGGGTCAAAGTTGATATTTGAGTTCAAGGGTCAAAGTTGATATTTAAGTTCAAGGGTCAAAGTTGGTGTTCGAGTTCAGGGGTCAAAGTTGGTAGTTGAGGTCAAAGTTTTCTTTTCAGGTTATGGTGGTATGGATGAAGGGAGGGTTATCAGATGAGAAGAAGTATGCATGCAGATAAAGAAACCGCAGGTATGGTCATCTAAATATTTTCATTTTACCAGTCGATAGAAATGAAATGGTGCCATACTTGCAATTGTGTTAAATGAGGAAAATTCTGCAGGAGATAAGGATTTCAATTTCCACCAGTCAAGGATGTGAACAGCCTTTAGCACACAGAGCCTTACTTTATTATCTCTAGACCCTTTATCATACCAACGCCTCTGACTTGACATCATTGACAGGGGTTGAGAACATCAAAGGTATTACCTCAACCTTTTCTGAAAGTGAAGCAAGCAAGCATCAAACTCACTGAGCCACAGCTGCTTCCTGCCAGCTGATATAGCCAAATAATGGCACTTTTTCAATATTTTTGAGGTAATTCTTTGATATTTTTTGTTGTTTT
>NW_008708770.1:48921-51349 GCF_000327385.1 Lottia gigantea | reverse complement strand
GAGTATGGTTTCAGATAATGGTATTAGAGTATGGTTTCAGATAATGGTGTTGGAGTATGGTTTCAGATAATGTATGTTGTTTTTATGGTCTAAAAGGGTGAAGAAGATAAGTTTGAATCTTTAAATATCTGGAAATTTTTTTTAATTAACTAAATTTTACAGAACGCTAGCCTAATGTAGATTGGAATCTTTAGAGTCACATTCACTTTTTTGAGTTTGAGATTCAACATCGAATATGTAAAAATGGCTTCAAAAGTACTAGAACTGTACATCATTTGCAAATATACCTCAAACTAGAAAATATACCTCAAACTAGAAAATTCAAAGTGCCCTTGTTAATCTACGGAATACTTTTTCCTGTTTATTTTCTATTGCAGGTATTGGTGATACAGATAATACAGTGTTAGGGTAGGCAGGGAGAAATCCTGCAGGGAGCTCATCGTCCCTGTCCTGCCGAGATGGATTGATTGGTGTGAAAGGCAAGAAATTTGGAACAATTTCTAATGGGCATGTAAACAGAAGTAAGTAACCATTTAAAAGGAAGAAATGAAGAAACAATAATTTTTAAAAGGATAACAACTTCAGATTACAACCTATGACCAACCAAACAAATTATGCCATATAAAGATTCTGATTCCCTTACCAGCTGTGCTACAGCCAGTCCTTCAAAGGTTTTTGCTTTTGCAGCAATGAGGTCATAACTAAAACCTTTGCAATGATTATTTGTATAGTTTATGTATACAATCTAATATTAGTTTTGGGTCTGAGCATTCAAAAGCAAGTTGATCCATGAAATTCTCATATCTTGTTTTTTTTCTATTCCAGATATTGGTGATATAGATAATACAGTGTTAGGGTAGGCAGGGAGTTCATCGACCCTGTCCTGCCGAGATGGATTGATTGATTTGTGGGCCAATAAATATGGAACAATTTCTAATGGGCATGTAAACAGAAGTAAGTAACTCTTTAAAAGGAAGAAATGAAGAAACAATAATTTTTAAAAGGATAAATGGATTAGCAGGTTCTGGTAAAAACTTTTGACCAACTTAGGCCCTGTTTGCCTTAAGAGATGGATTGGAAAGTATGTAGTATGCAATCCTGGCAAAATTTCCCTCGTTGTACACCACAGAGCAGGGAAGTTTTTCAAGGCGAAAATCAAGCTGGCTATGAAACATTTAGGACAAGCAGTAAAATTCTGTTGTGTTTTTCAGATATGGGTTGATATGAATGAAATAGTTTTTACTGAGAACATATATCTGGTTGTCAAGATAGCTTCGTCCAGGTCAACTAGCTGCTGTTTGTATTCAGGTATTGTATTAGTTAAATACTCAGTTTTCTTTCTTGTTTTTCGTAACAGAGATCTTACAATCTTTTATTGAGACTATTACATCTAATATTTTACTCTAAAAGTCGGTTTACAGAGCATGTTTTAAGAATATAGGCATATACTTGTAATGGGTTAATTATGTTATATTTCAATTGGAGAAACACATTCAAATTTTGCATAAAATGTATCCAATTATTATTGTTCAATAAATGTGTGTAGAGCTGTAAGTAAAGATTTGTATTATTATTTTTCAGTCAGTGTTACGGCTAAAGTTATAGAAACAATAGATATAAAGATAGATGAAATAGAGAGTCTTGTAGTTCTATTTTGAAGAAAGAAAGAGAATGAATGAATGAAAGGAGAGATTGCTCAAGATATTGGATTGTATTGATAACGCGTCATGACATTTAATTTTTCGACATTTCTATCAAGGTCACAGTGACAAAAGAAAGTATTTGCCCTGTTTGAAGAACATGGAAATCATAATGTAAGAGGATTTGTCTGCTGCCCTGATTGTGTGGAATCATCATGCAGCAATAATGTTTGATTAGAATGGTTATATTGGCTATGTCTTTGACTGTTATAATTGTGAGAATGTTACTAATGAAATAAATTGTTTTATCTAACCAATTCTTATTTTCTAGTTTAACTTCTGCATGTTGCATGTTGAGGCCACAACACTTTTTCATTTGATTTGATCACGATTATTCTTTTGGCTTTGCTGACTGCAGTTTTGTAAATTGACCCAACTTTTTTTTTAAATGAAGTGTTGTAAATTTTGTATAGCGTACACAGATAGCATCATTTGATTGCTAAAACCACACAAGTCAGACTAAAAATTGGAGTGGAGCAAATAGATGCTTTAAGTGTAACACAAGTTTGCAAAACCACAATACAATTTTTTCGGATGTTGGCGTAAATGTTAGATCTGAACGAAGGGTTGCATGATATTGGCCAGAGCTTTTTGGCTTAGCCCTTAATTTCTGGTTGCCAGATCTGGCTCATGCCAGATTAGTTGTAGACCTGAGCAAGATGAGTATTGCAAGGCATGGAACGAACTTCGAAATCACATACAATTTGCCAGCAAACAGATGTACACCC
>NW_008708770.1:40463-48449 GCF_000327385.1 Lottia gigantea | reverse complement strand
TTGCACATTTATTTGTCAGCATTTGTTGATTTTCTAGGTTAGATTTGAATGTCGTCTCGCAGTATGCCAGGCTCTACATCCTTTACATTGGTGCTATGGAAAGAGAATCGACTGATGCCATGTCTTATGAAGCTCAAAAGTAATGTCACAGTTCCAGAACAATTTGTGTTCTAAGGGAGAAAACTCAATTTAACTTTGATTAAAGACTGCAGTTAAATCTGCCAATAATGCTTGTGTGTGTTCACTTTTATGTACAGTGTGTTTAGTTACAATGATCAGTTACTCGAGGCATGGGCTATGGAATTATATTCAATTTTGTGGGAAATTTGATAGGAGCTACTGAGAGATTTTGTGCATAAAATTATAGAAGACTAGTAAATCCAAAAAAGGTCGTAAAACAAGCAGTAGCTTTTCTACTTAGGGTTTAAAGGGCGCGGGGCATTCTCCCTCAGAACAGAGGTTTCGCCCTCTCCTTCCCAATCCCCCCCACCCCCCACCTCCCCCACTTTCATTAGACATTAGGAAAGTATTATATGTGTCCTTGGCAATTCTGAGGCCAGTGCTCGCTTCCCTCCCCCCACCTTTTGACACATAGTTATGGATCGCATTTGACTGCTTGAGAATATTCACCCACTTACTAAATAAACAAACAATAACAAATACTCATGCACGTGAAATATTCAAGGTCATATGAGATCAAATCACTTGACAAAACAAACACACACAAAAAATCTTTCAAGATATCCGGACATGAATTGGAATAATATACATATTTTCAAGGTAAATAGACTATAATATGTCATTCTTTTATTATTTTGTCATGCATTGGTATCTTTACTTGTTTAGAGGTGGACATTGTACTAATTTCATCTAAATAAAAGTTGATTTGGTTGACGTGTGAATAACAATTTGAATAAGTACGTCTTCATATCATTGCCCTCCTTGCGATAACATAAAATGGCTAATATCAGTATGGAATATAGTTTATTACTTGCGAACTTTTATGATATCGTTTCACGATTTACACACAATTCGCGCATTTAAAACTTATATTAGGTTATATATTAATAGTCTGTCCAGAATGTAGGCCATTTTACATGATATTTTCCGGAGAGGTTTATTCATTTCAAATGTAAAGTTTCCACACAATATATTTCTATGTACCCGAAAACATTAACAAACAAACCATAATTCCCTTCAAGAAATCTTCCCTAAAAACGTCCAATATTACACACTGAAAAATTTGAAGAAACAAACATACATTAATTAGTTGAAATATTCAGCAACTCCAATCCATGTTTGGGGTAAATGATATACCCCATGGCATTAATCAAAGTCAAGTTTATCAGTACTGTTTCGAAGCGTACAATCAAATCCACCTTACTAAAATAGACAAAATTCGATATACCAACGAACTTTCTCAGACAATAGAAGGGGAGTTTGTTTATTTCAAATATAAAATTCTCACCCCCAAAATCCACAATTTTCTTCAAAAGTTTCCTGTAATATCGTCCAACATTTCAGACTGAAAATTCTAAACAAAATAAGTTATTCTATCCACCCAAAGATATTCGGAAAAACACAGTTTCCTTCAAGACATCAACCCTAAAAATGCACCACATTGCACACTGAAAATTTTGATAGAAAAAACCTATTTTTTAATAATAATTTTTTAATCGGTTTAAATATTCTTAAAACCAGACAATCCACGTGTGAGAAATGTGTGCAAAGGGTAAAAAGTGTTGTTTCCATAGACTTGGCACTTGGGATATAACACATTTGCTCGACCTTCCATATGTTAATGAATTTATATGTAATAATATATCAAATAGGGAAAATAATAAAGATATAAACAGGGTTTCAATCGCCCCTTAAAAAAAATAGAACTTCAGTCGTCTGCTATATTAATTATTATATTTCCTAAACCCAAATTTATCCCGATAAATATATTCCAATAACTAGAAGAGGTTTTTATTCGATTTACCCTGAAAATCCAATATTTCAGGCAATCACAGAAAAACTGTGGACAGAGGTTCACTCATTTTACGGTAATCCCGATTGCATCATTCGGGTTTTCTCGGATATTTTCGCAAGGACCTCTGACTTGAATACATGGGCGAGCTTTTTAATCTAATTGCGAAAAATATCACTAATCCCGATTACAACACTCGGGAGTTCTCGGACATTTTTGCAGACCTCTGTCTTGAATACATGGTCGAGTTTTCCAATCCGTTTGCGGAAAAATATTAGTGATCCCGATTACACCACTCGTGATTTCTTGGGAAGTTTTGTATTGCGAAGAGAGCCTCTGTTTTGAATTAAGGGACGAGCTCATTATCACTATTCGTGGAAAACAACAGAAAATCCCGATTACATAAAACTTCAGAACACAATCATTTTGACGTGCTTAAACAGAGTTCAGTGCCTTTAATTACTAATTCACCTTGTTCCGTTCAAACAGTCTTTTGCGCTCTGTCGTGTGCAATTTCTGCATGTCTTTCAGAACGCACCGTGTGAGGATTTTCCCATCACCTAAAGGATCATATTAAGCACCACTGTCTGTTGCTTTGAAAAGTCCTATCTATTACTACTTTATTGCAAGACTCCCAATTTTCTCTTTCCATCAACGATGTATGAGTTCAATAGAAATATAGCGTTTGATGATTTTACATTTGAAATCAACACATAGCAAAGTTTACTGTGAAAATGAATCGCAATTTCGATTGGGAATTCTCCTTTGTAAAATCAAATTTCCAAATACCGCTTTTAAATAGGTTAAAGAAGGACGTAAAATTCCATTCATTTTTCATTTTTTGAAAAGGTTACAATACATTCCTATTTTATTTGGTCGTGAGCACTAAAACAAGCCTTTTCTACATTTTAGAAACATGTAATCCGATTTTAATTTAACTCTGAACATATACTTTAACTACTTCAACTACTTTACACTATTTTCGATTTTAATGGAACTATATATATAGAAATTAAGTTTTTATGTACAGGCCGTATTCGTCCCTCATCTGTTATATAAAAACACAATTTCTCATTAGAAAGACCAAACGCAAACAGTTGCGACTCCGGTCTCCTAGAACGTGGGGTAAAAGCAGGCGATTGGCAAATGTCATGAAATAACACATTTCTTTGAAACAAAGTGGGTGTGCAATAGGGGAAACAAACTAGTTTCATGGATTGTCGGTTGCTCTATCCACTTCGCTTCCGACTTAAATACTCATGAATGATCAAAACTACAACTGCTCAGACACATTAATGGATATACATAATATGTTATACACTTATTGCAATCCATTTATAGAAATAGAAATGTTAAAACAGAACCTTAAAAACACACGCGATCTTCAGACAACTGACCTATTTTCGGCGTGCGTTCCTACATATGATGGACAAATAGAATTATCATGCCTACACTAGGAGACGAATCATCTGTTATATAAAAACACAATTTCTCATTACAAAGACCAAACGCAAACAGGAGCGATTCCGGTCTCCTAGAACATGGAAGGGGGTGGGGGGGGGGGGGGGTGATTAAAAAGATTTCATCTAAATTGTCGGTTTGAAGGTTTGATTAAAGGGCGAGAATTCTAAGGTTCGTTGAATCCTACTGTTAGACATAAAAATATAATTAACAGTATATAGTTGTGACAATTCTGAATAGTTTAGGGCTAAATTCAGTTTTGTAAGCACCCTAAAAATTATGAAATTCGGGTTAACATAAGAAAAATTAATTGAATTAATACATCACAATGTCACAAATTTGGAGTCAAAAAGTTAGAATGATATAATTTTTTTTTTCACTGAGGTGCTGCACATTTAAGGCTATCACCATAAAGTTTGAAGAAAATCAGTTTTTGATAAGTTTTACGTGGTTAAACCATGATATTAGGCAATTACAGTAAAAATGTGGACAGAGGTTCAGTCAGTTTACGGTAATCCCGATTACATCATTCGGGTTTTCTTGGCAATTTTCGGAAAAACCTCTGTCTTGAATTTACGAGCCTGCCTATCCAATAATAGAAAATATCAGTAATCCCGATTGAGATTACTCGGGATTTCTCGGTAATTTTCGGAAGGACCTCTGTCTTGAATACTTGGTCGAGCTTTCCAATCCGTTTGCGGAAAATATCAATAGTCCCCAGTACACAACTCGGGATTTCTTGGAAGGTTTTGTATTGCTGCTTAGACCTCTGTCTTGAATTAAGTTATGAGCTCATAATTACTGTTCGCGGAAAATACCAGAAAATCTTGATTACATGAAGGCTCCAGAACACAACTAAATAAATCATTTTGACGTACTTAAATAGAGTTCCGTACCTTGAATGACAATTCCATAATATGTCACTCACCGTTCACACAGGTGTTGTATTCAGCCCTTTGCACTCTATCTAGTGCAATTACTGCAAGTCTTTCGGAATTTGCAAGACGTAAATTGTGAAGTGCACTTTCTAAAGGAAATAATCCTTGTCTGTCTTAGTGTTTTTAGAACTGTAAGCGTCCAAAATGAACGTGAACTATTGAGGATTTGTGCTGTTAGTAAAAAATCTGAGGTACTCGGAATACAAGTTTTAGCGCTGTAGTGAACATAAGGAATTATTGAATCAGAAAAGTGTTACGTTTATCGTGCAAAGTCTTGATAGTTTATTGGGAATTTCACACAAGTCAGTAAAAACAATCTGCAATCAAATTAACCCTCGATCCATCCTTTACCAACTGACATAGGGCATCTCTCCTTGTTAAAATTTGGCTTTATTTAGTTTTTTTCATCATGATAGGTCTTTTTCAACCTGGACAGTAGCCTCCACCCGAAAGTTTCATCTCGACCTATGCCGGGATTAAACCCTGACCCCTCAGGTTAGCGAGCAAGTGTCTGGATGTAAATTTAGAAGCCGCAGTGTCTCAGTGAGTTGCACGCTTGCTCGCTAACCTGAAGGTCCAGGGTTCAATCCCGGCATAGGTCGAGATAATACCTTCGGATTTTTCAACCCGGTTTCCCCCTGTCAGTGACGCAGGTAAGAGGGGCTGACATGGAAGCGTCTAGTCGTTCGGATGGGACAATAAACCGAGGCCCCATGTGCTACAGGCTATGCACGTTAAAGATCCTTCGACAGTTGGAAATCGAAAAAGAGAAGCCTAATGCCGCTGTCCTGGCAAAATTTCCCTCATCGCACCTGCATGGCGTTGCCCGTCTTCATTAGCCCACATGGTGCAGAAAAGTAGGACGTAAAACTCCATTCATTTCATTTCATTTTCTGGATGTAAATTTGCATTCACAGAACTGTAGCATTTTCACCTCGTTATTTGTTAAGTTGATTTATCATTTGAATGTGTTCATTCGATGGATTGGCCTACCTTTTTATTTTTATAAAAACAGTACTACAAAGTTGTTAGTTGTGGTACTGTATAGATAGTCCGAAATGCCATAATTATATCAAAGGCTCCTACTCGAAACTGTTCAAATGAAACAAAAACGACTTTAGCCTATTCGCTTATTATTATTTGGTTTATAAGTTGGTAATACAAGGCTTTTCAATATCGGAATATTTTTAAATTTGACTACAAAATGACTTATATAATGAGCGACACACAATATTAGTCTTGATTACGGATTACATTGTTATTAAAATTATACTCTTTGACCACCTGTTGATTCTTTAGTTCAATGCTGCACGTGCCAGACGAAGAAGGTGTTGGAATTTCATTTTGTTACAGAACGAATCTGTGTATTTAACGTTAGAAAGGCAATTTTAATAACGGTAAGATATTGCAAATATCTCTGAACCTTTTTGAGACTTTTTTCTAATAACATTTCTCTTGAATTCATTCACTATTAGAACAAATTCAGTAATTAATTTCAATTTCACAAAAGCATAGTCCGAAACATTCTGTACTTCTTCGTTCATAGTCAGAAGCGTCCTGAACTTATTCTTCCTAATTGTTGTCATTTCATTTTCATTCATTTATTCAGTCACTCAAACAGTCATTCTTTATTCAATCATTTATTCAATCATTTATTCAATCGGATTTTTCTGTTGAAATAAGCCATTGTCAATGCGGGTGGGGACGTTGCTCTGCATCTTCACAGTGTCAAGCTCTTACGAATTGTCTTGAATAGTTGGTGCTGTGAGCCCTCTTTGATAACTCTGTTCCCGTACACGTCTTCTCCTCCCTATTACAAACATCTGCCCAGAAATTCAATCCGGAAATGTCCAAACTCTTGACTGGAAAATGTCTTGAAATATAGTATGTTCATGTTTATATTTTTATCACAGTAAACACATTTGTAGGCCAACATTACTGTATTGAACATTACATTTATAGAAAAATAATCGGTAAAATTCGATTTATCAATAAATCTACAAAGACAGTACTTCGGATAATACAGTGGTTGTACAATGATATTAGAAAACGTTTGTTAAACAGCTGTCCTGATGAAGGTTTTAAATCCGAAACACGAATGGATTAAAATCAACTCCGGTAAATTCGATATATCAATATTTTTAGTTTCACATATACATTGTTATTGCCATTTGCCTCGAATGTGTGTTCGCTAAACTACTGACGGCATAATTTTGTCAGACAGAAAGTGGGAATGATGAAAGAAAATCCATAAAAAAAGATCGAAAACTTCTGTACAACATGAATGATTGATTAATACTACTAGAAATCACAGTTTGTATGCCCCTTTTTCATGGTTTAAGGTCAAATACGGGAAGACAAAATTATGCCGAATTTGATCTTAAACCATGAATGATGAAAAAAGGGCATACAAACTGTACAACATGAATGAATGATTACTACCACTAGAAATCACTTGAAATTGAAAGTGACCCCCTCTCCCCCTAACTCTCCCATATACTCTGCTTATAAAAAAATTACACTTTTTTATAGGACAGTAGGCCACATCATTGTGAACATTTGTTTGGGAAGAAAACCTGTGTATTGAACAAATACAGTCTTATAAAAGATAAGTCAATTTAATCATATTTAAGTCATTTATTCACTTAAATTTTTGCAAAGTTAATTAAATTCATTTCCCGCTGTCTGATGAGGATTTTTTTTTATCCGAAACCCACCTAAATAGAATGATAGGAACTCTCTTTAATTCAACTTCAATTGATTTGTTTTATTTAAATTGACAGTGATATGGTTGGTGGTGAATGCTTAATTGTGTTGTTTTGAAAGAAAAGTCAGGAAAGTCATGAAAAACTACTTACCAATAGGGAAGTTATGTTATGTTTTTTAAATTTAACTATCTTCCCCTGACAATGATTTTAGAAAGAGCGTCTAGTCATCAGATGAATCCCCGTATGATGCAGGCTTTGTACAGTCCCGTTCCCTATTTAAGGATATATCGAAAAATCGGTGGCACTGTCATGGCAAAAACACTTCTGTTGCGAATTGCAGTATTACTATAAAAATATATTTCATTTTGTTTCATTTTTGTGGTGATATGGAATGGATGTTTGAAACTATATGTTTTAAAGAAATTATGTCTACTGAATGTCACAGTTTTACAGAAGGTAAGCCAACTACACATATCTATACTTTTGAAGTTCTTCCTAAAGCATTTGTCTTTGATTGCAGTATCACCATTAAAATATATTTTATTTTATTTTATTTTTGCGGTGATATGTAATGGATGTTTGAAACTATATGTTTTAAAGAAATTATGTTTACTGAATGTCACAGTTTTACAGAAGGAAAGCCAAATACACATATCTGTACTTTTGAACTACTTCCAAAAGAACCCGTTTTTTGATATACATAATACAAAAGGTGTATTGGAATTTGCTAATTTGTTGGCGAATACATAATGGGAAGACGATATTTTCCTGCACATGCAATGATTTTCACAGATTTTTGTACCCACAGTATTATTCATCTATGAAAACNTGTGATGGCATTTACAACAAAGTATGTGTATATTAAATGTGTTACCTCTCGACATGTGACGTACTAATTCTAATGTGT
>NW_008708770.1:36607-40413 GCF_000327385.1 Lottia gigantea | reverse complement strand
AGAAGAATAGTTATAGATCATTGTTATGAATTGTGAAGAGGAATAGTTTAAGACAACGATTCAGAAGAATTATTGTATATTATGGTTAAGTTAGATGGTAAGCGAGTTTTGTTTTAGACTAATGAAGCGTTTTGTTTCTTGTTTGCAGGTTAAGATGGAACAGAAGATGAAAATTACATCTCATATTATACTGACTTTATCTGATACAAAACACAAACATTCTATACGTAGCAACCTCAAAAGATATATGTAATGGTTCTCAAATGCTACATGGTTATTATCAGACTGTTTTTTTGTCATTGTGAGATATTTCTTATCATTTTATATTGAAAGGCCTTGACCAACTAGCAGATTCAGGTCTTTTAGATTGCGTTTGTAGAAAATTTGTTGTGATTTTCGTCTTTTGGACGATAATGGTGAATTAGATTTTTGATTAGATTTCCGTGTATTTTCTTTTGTGAATAGCTGCTTTCAACTAAAACCTTATTTCTATTCCAAGAGTCCTGCAATTTTAAGTAAGATTTATTGGCGTTTGATTGTGAAGTATTGTAAACCGTTCAATTTGTCTTGCTTAGACTTAGTTATTGTTCGCACGTTCGTTATGTCTATACAACTGTGAAATATCTTGGTATGGTATATCAAACAGTCAATATCTAAATGTACAATATTGTATTTCTCTGTAGTATAACCTTAAGTGTCTGGCAGATGTCATTTGGCTTACATGTTAGTTTTTTTAAAGAGTTTTAAATACTCCCATTTTGGATCGAGAAAACTATTCTCAAGGAAATATCCTACATTTTCAATTGAATCTAATATGTGTTAATAATTGCGTATTTCAAGATCAGATATTGCTATTAAGTATTTCTATGCTCCTCTATACACGAATGAAAACATTCAAAATACCAAGTCGACCTAGAAGAGACGTTTGATAAATTAACAAGTAGCTAATTTTTGTTTTCTGGCAGGCTAAATAGTTATTGAAACTGTGCAATATTCAATATCACTTTCATTTACATTACCAAATCAGTTATAGGCAATCAATCCCCATATCTAAAAACTAACTGTTCTGGTGAGTATAGCGTATCGGAAATCATGCCAACAGAATAAGACTAGCTCAGAGATGAGTCAATTATGCGAAGTTCATACCTTACGAAAAACTAATGTTTGACGTTATCATTATTTGTATTTATCATACAAGCTATTAATGATCACATTTAATTTATTTTGCAACGAATTCTAATTTCTTCATTCTATGAATCCTGTCTGAAATCTTAATATTTGAGTCGGTTTAATGTATGTGTCTGTGTGAATTGTTCTGGTTATTAACAACCTGTTTACTACAGCATGTTAAAATGTTATACATTGTAATAACCCTGTTTCGTTTAAAGAGACATTAACTTATATGGGTATATTAAAAATCAAGAGAATCGAGCTTATCAGCTTTACAATTTCTAAACTCTCATTTGAAAATATTGACATTTTTAATGATCAGTCTTAATTCATAGAAAAATTAATAAATATTAATAACTAACCAATAGATAGATACTGAAATAACTCAACAAAAAAGAGAAAGAAAAAACACGGACTCAAGTATCCCTTTAAATCAAACAATTTTATAATCTTAATATTTAAATAAACATTAACTATGAAAACTGATATTGTTTATCCATTTTACAGGGCGCTAAACAAATCAATGTAAAATTTCATCAGCTGATGGGGCCGCGTGACATAATTCAATGTATAGTCTATGGAAAATAATCCATGTTCTGACCTAATTTGGACATAAAAAAAAAAAAAAAAAAAAAAAAAAAAATATTTTCTGTTCTATGGCAGATATTTGAGTTCTGTTTTTTCTGAAATGTGCAGATAGTCCATGTGAATATTGGTGCAAAATTTCAGCATTGTAGCTTTGTAAGTTTTCACGCAAAAAATTTATTTGTCTTTGAGCACTTCTTGTGCACCAATATGCAGACTGCATATAGCTAGTTTGAAAACTTACAGATTTTGATTTGATTTCTTGTGTTTTTTGAACTCCTTGGGCTCTAATTAGTAGGAATAGATCAAAACTTGAGCCATGTATTTGAAAAAGTTGTCCATAGGCCATATTTGCCTCTATGGCCAATATGCATTAAAACTGTAAAAAATTATTTTCTGTTCTATGGCAGATATTTGAGTTCTGTTTTTTCTGAAATGTGCAGATAGTCCATGTGAATATTGGTGCAAAATTTCAGCATTGTAGCTTTGTAAGTTTTCACGCAAAAAATTTATTTGTCTTTGAGCACTTCTTGTGCACCAATATGCAGACTGCATATAGCTAGTTTGAAAACTTACAGATTTTGATTTGATTTCTTGTGTTTTTTTAACTCCTTGGGGTCTAATTAGTAGGAATAGATCAAAACTTGAGCCAAAAGTTTGTATTTGAAAAAGTTGTCTGTAGGCCATATTTGCCTCTATGGCCAATATGCATTAAAACTGTAAAAAATTATTTTCTGTTCTATGGCAGATATTTGAGTTCTGTTTTTTCTGAAATGTGCAGATAGTCCATGTGAATATTGGTGCAAAATTTCAGCATTGTAGCTTTGTAAGTTTTCACGCAAAAAATTTATTTGTCTTTGAGCACTTCTTGTGCACCAATATGCAGACTGCATATAGCTAGTTTGAAAACTTACAGATTTTGATTTGATTTCTAGTGTTTTTTTAACTCCTTGGGATCTAATTAGTACGAATAGATCAAAACTTGAGCCAAAAGTTTGTATTTGAAAAAGTTGTCTATAGGCCATATTTGCCTCTATGGCCAATATGCATTAAAACTGTAAAAAATTATTTTCTGTTCTATGGCAGATAATTGAGTTGTGTTTTTTCTGAAATGTGCAGATAGTCCATGTGAATATTGGTGCAAAATTTCAGCATTGTAGCTTTGTAAGTTTTCACGCAAAAAATTTATTTGTCTTTGAGCACTTCTTGTGCACCAATATGCAGACTGCATATAGCTAGTTTGAAAACTTACAGATTTTGATTTGATTTCTTGTGTTTTTTGAACTCCTTGGGGTCTAATTAGTAGGAATAGATCAAAACTTGAGCCAAAACTTTGTATTTGAAAAAGTTGTCCATAGGCCATATTTGCCTCTATGGCCAATATGCATTAAAACTGTAAAAAATTATTTTCTGTTCTATGGCAGATATTTGAGTTGTGTTTTTTCTGAAATGTGCAGATAGTCCATGTGAATATTAGTGCAAAATTTCAGCATTGTAGCTTTGTAAGTTTTCACGCAAAAAATTTATTTGTCTTTGAGCACTTCTTGTGCACCAATATGCAGACTGCATATAACTAGTTTGAAAACTTACAGATTTTGATTTGATTTCTTGTGTTTTTTGAACTCCTTGGGCTCTAATTAGTAGGAATAGATGAAAACTTGAGCCAAAAGTTTGTATTTGAAAAAGTTGTCTATAGGCCATATTTGCCTCTATGGCCAATATGCATTAAAACTGTAAAAAATTATTTTCTGTTCTATGGCAGATATTTGAGTTGTGTTTTTTCTGAAATGTGCAGATAGTCCATGTGAATATTGGTGCAAAATTTCAGCATTGTAGCTTTGTAAGTTTTCACGCAAAAAATTTATTTGTCTTTGAGCACTTCTTGTGCACCAATATGCAGACTGCATATAGCTAGTTTGAAAACTTACAGATTTTGATTTGATTTCTTGTGTTTTTTGAACTCCTTGGGGTCTAATTAGTAGGAATAGATCAAAACTTGAGCCAAAAGTTTGTATTTGAAAAAGTTGTCTGTAGGCCATATTTGCCTCTAA
>NW_008708770.1:30094-31224 GCF_000327385.1 Lottia gigantea | reverse complement strand
AAAAGAGAAAGAAAAAACACGGACTCAAGTATCCCTTTAAATCAAACAATTTTATAATCGTAATATTTAAATAAACATTAACTATGAAAACTGATATTGTTTATCCATTTTACAGGGCGCTAAACAAATCAATGTAAAATTTCATCAGCTGATGGGGCCGCGTGACATAATTCAATGTATAGTCTATGGAAAATAATCCATGTTCTGACCTAATTTGGTCAAAAAAAAAAAAAATTATTTTCTGTTCTATGGCAGATATTTGAGTTCTGTTTTTTCTGAAATGTGCAGATAGTCCTTGTGAATATTGGTGCAAAATTTCAGCATTGTAGCTTTGTAAGTTTTCACGCAAAAAATTTATTTGTCTTTGAGCACTTCTTGTGCACCAATATGCAGACTGCATATAGCTAGTTTGAAAACTTACAGATTTTGATTTGATTTCTTGTGTTTTTTGAACTCCTTGGGCTCTAATTAGTAGGAATAGATCAAAACTTGAGCCAAAAGTTTGTATTTGAAAAAGTTGTCTGTAGGCCATATTTGCCTCTAATGCCAATATGCATTAAAACTGTAAAAAATTATTTTCTGTTCTATGGCAGATATTTGAGTTCTGTTTTTTCTGAAATGTGTTCAGATAGTCCATGTGAATATTGGTGCAAAATTTCAGCATTGTAGCTTTGTAAGTTTTCACGCAAAAAATTTATTTGTCTTTGAGCACTTCTTGTGCACCAATATGCAGACTGCATATAGCTAGTTTGAAAACTTACAGATTTTGATTTGATTTCTTGTGTTTTTTGAACTCCTTGGGGTCTAATTAGTAGGAATAGATCAAAACTTGAGCCAAAAGTTTGTATTTGAAAAAGTTGTCTATAGGCCATATTTGCCTCTATGGCCAATATGCATTAAAACTGTAAAAAATTATTTTCTGTTCTATGGCAGATATTTGAGTTCTGTTTTTTCTGAAATGTGCAGATAGTCCATGTGAATATTGGTGCAAAATTTCAGAATTGTAGCTTTGTAAGTTTTCACGCAAAAAATTTATTTGTCTTTGAGCACTTCTTGTGCACCAATATGCAGACTGCATATAGCTAGTTTGAAAACTTACAGATTTTGATTTGATTTCTTGTGTTTTTTGA
>NW_008708770.1:8346-9188 GCF_000327385.1 Lottia gigantea | reverse complement strand
ATGCTGACATTCAATAATCTTTATGGTACGCTATGATATAATCGAATCTCTTATGTCATGTTTTTATAAACCCGAAAACTGAACAACGTAATAAATATGATTTGAAGACCAGTTAACAATCCACCATAGTTTCCCTTGACAACTAAAAAACAGTTTAAAGTTTAAAGATCTCCAATCCTATGGTAATAGTAATATAAAGTGTCTCCAGCATTTCTAGATTTATACCTCCAGTTTTGAAAAAGGGACAGATGTGCCATTTTAGAGGGTTGATTTTAATCTTGAAAATATGTAAATAGTCTTCAGAAGTGCTAGAAATGTACGAAAATTGCATATTTCCTTCAAAAATACCTTGTGAGTTTTACTCACTTTATCTACATATGTCTTTTCTATATATCACAGAATATAATCTTAAAATGATGAGTCATCATTTTGACACACATGGAATTGAAGGCGAATCTGTCCCTTTAATGAAGTAAAATTTGTAGTATTTCAAAATATTCGAGAGGTAGACTAATAAATCATGCCAATGATGTTAGTTTCTTAAAATTATAAAAACCACCGAGAGTTGCCTTGTATTTCTAGATTTAGTGGATCATTCTCCTGAAAATGTTTTGAAACTTTGAATTTATTTTGTATTTGAACATGTAATTATTTATGTTTGTGATCAAGTAAGACTAGAATTGTATTAGCTAAATAGATGGTATTATTATTTTAATTTATTGTAATGTTCACAATGTCAAGCTATTACAAACTTCATCTTCACAATATCAAGCTATTACAAACTTCATCTTCACAATATCAAGCTATTACAAACTACATATTCAAAATGTCAAGCTATTACA
>NW_008708770.1:2119-3536 GCF_000327385.1 Lottia gigantea | reverse complement strand
TGACAATATTTATTTGTGCTTGACTTTAAAGAAAAATAAATATATTTTGTGTCTGATATTTAGGTTAAAAAAGGTAAATCGTCTGGTAATTTACCTTCCCGCAATAGCACTGCCACAATAGGAGTGTTCTGAGGTCATGGCCTGTATGACTCTTCAGACCTCCTATTCACAGATGAAGAGGAACAGATGAAGAGGAACAGATTTGGCGATGCCTTCACCCATTTTTTGTAAGTTTATCATAGATCTTGATGTATTGAAATTATACTACCACGATATTATTAGCTGTGTGAATTTTCAGAAATATATATCAATTTGCAAAAATTCAGTGGATTCCGTATTCCATGGTTCAATAACCATGCCCAATAAACCAGAAATAAATAGAATTTGTCCTTAGATACTAAATTATATGGTATTTTGACTCAATACAATGTTTGTCTTCTGTTTTTTTCAGCCGTCGGCGGGAACTCGATAGTGGTCTTTACTATTGGGTTTGACATACACCACTTACAGTTAGATGATCAACGTAGCACGGTCAGTACCTACCTACATATTTCAATTAAAATCACAATTCCTATTCTGTGAAATTTTGTGAAACCCACCCTGAAAAATTCTTGTTCATTTTCTGTATCCCTTGAAGGTGTACTGGAGCATTAATCTTGAAAATTTAACTTACGATGATTTTGGTGTTCCAATCATCTGATTGATCTCTTAAAATCCATTTCAAGAACAAGCCCCCTACTGTGGAATGAAAAAGCAAAAACTACCATGGGATCTTTCTCTCTCAAATGGGTACATATTTGATAATTCCATTGGCAGAGGGGTGTTACAAGAGGCATGACTTGTCTGGTTAATGCCAGATACCACAGTAAAAAGCTTTAATTCAAAAAGTCATTTAGTCTCGGACGCAAGAGCTTAAAACTAATCAATTCAAGAGTGACCTTTGAAAATTGATTGTCCATGAGCAGAGATATTGGCCAAATGATGTTATTCACATTTGATATACATAATTAAAGAGATAGTTTTCAAGATTTTCATTACCAGGTTACTTTTAGATAGCTTTAATGTTATAGAATTAACAGAAAGATTAATTTTTTTGCTTATAACTTCCAGATAAGGCAATGGATATATTCCTCTAGTCTTTGTTAAAGTATTTATTACTGTTTGCACATAACTTCCCAAAGCTACTTTTGAAATAAGAATCTTGACTTTTAGGGTTCCAAGAACAAAGGAGCTGGTCTTTAGCTTCAACAGGACATTACATTTGGAGGTCAATGCGGTTATGGTGGAGCACAAATGTCCTAAAGGCGACTCTTGGAACGAAGCCAGGTAAAGATATTTTAATAGCTATCATGAATATGGTGTTGCTATACAAGTCATTATAAACACACTGTAAATATTACATTTAGCAACATAATAT
>NW_008708770.1:0-1701 GCF_000327385.1 Lottia gigantea | reverse complement strand
ATGAAGAACAGATGAAGCGGCGCCTACAGAACAGATGAAGAACAGAAAGAAGTATGAAGAACAAGTCAGTGAAGAATGCTGAAGAAAGATCAACAGATGAAAAGAGGGACCTCCAAAGAGTACTCAATAAGAAGAACCAAGTCTTCAGATGAAAAGCCAATGGTATGTTACAAGGGATTTAGTGAACATCTTAATTTTTAAAATGAAAACATAATACTTGAACGCCATTTAGAAATGAGGCGTACATATAACAGAAACAAGGCAATATTATGGATTTTCTTTAATAAACTAATTAAACAGATAACGTTTCGAACAATGTGTTGTCATCAGAATAAAAAACCTAACAAAACATATTACAACTAAAAAAAATAAAGAGATTAACAGTGTAGAGGGTAATAAAAGTAAAAATGAGAAGTCTAAATAAGAGAAGATAAGCTTATCCAAAGTGAGCTGATATTTAGGAAATAAATGAGTTAAAACAATAGGGACGACTTAAATGGTCACCATTTATACATTTTGTTATGTTTTATTCCATCATTATTTCATCTGATGATGGCACATGTAAATTGTGCTGAAAAGTTGATTGTCATGTGTTTAAATAAGTAGTGTGCTTATTTCATAATATTGCCTTGTGTTTTGTGAAAATCTGACTTGCTTCTTCTACAACTGAATTATGGTTATATGATTGACTGGCATTTTCCAAAATGAAAATCTTGCATTTAGTTCTACTAGCATTCAAGGCTGTGCCCGCATATGCATATGAGTAATGACATATTTTCAAAGGAATACTGCCTTTTAGAATGAACATTAAATTCAAATTCTCAAATTTGGCCTATAAATGTATGTATTCATCAGTGTGGTGAAAGTTTAGGTCTTGAAAATAGATGCAACCCGGTTTTTCTAACTCGGTGCTTCTTTGTGAGTCTCCCCAAAGTGCAAGAGAGTGGGTTCCTAGCTCTTTTGGGAATTGCGAAAAAGTGCCAAGAAATACTGGTTTTTGTTCAGATGTTGACGCTTCAAAGTTGGAATCCAAAAAAGTGAAGTTAGCAAGATACCATAGGAAAATATATGAATGTTGTTCAATAATTACATAGAGTAACAATTACTAATGCATTTATCTGCTGTTTATTCTAAGAGGAAGTATTTCTCTCAAAAAAACAAGTTGCGTTAAAATAAGTAGTTGCGTTGACCAGATGAATATTTGAGTTATGGCTTATTTACATAATTCCTTTCTTATTTCAGCTGAAGAGCTCACAAGAAGATGGTGTTTCTGCATTGATTAGGTGTTTCTGCATTGATTAGGTGTTTCTGCATTGATTAGGTGTTTCTGCATTTATTGGGTGTTTCTGTATTGATTTGGTATTTCTGCATTATTAGTTCTGCTTCCAGCGACTGGTTTTTACTGATGCCTTTAGAATTGACTTTCTCCTTGCGCTAGAATAGTCCTCAGTATTCTATTCGACTCAGCTGTAAATGGGTATGGATAATCTGAGTAAAATCATTGCCAAGAAATTTGGTCAAGGAACAGCTGTTAGACAGGAACTTCTGAACCTAAGCTGTCCTTGTAAAAAATCTTTCTATCTATCAGTAGGATGACTAACCTTTCTGCAACCGAGTTCTGGGCCATGTGTCTCAAAAAAATCTCACAATCAATATTTGTCTAAGTATGGTATTTCTCAGTGTAAAATTCCACACTTAAGA
>NW_008708769.1:7228-9512 GCF_000327385.1 Lottia gigantea | reverse complement strand
AGATTTCTACAAAGGTTTGATCTTTATTTGACATTTTGATAGCCACAAGAGTCAAGAGCTGATACCAAGTCTGAAAAAGGGCTGAGGATATTTGGCACGGCGTGGTAAATAATTATTTGCCACAGGTTTTCATTATTTGCCACTTGTCTTCATAAATGATGAAATAAACGATATTTTTACACGAAGATGGACGTCTTTCGATTATTTTAACACATTTGGATGAATAACGGAGACATAATTTAATCAAACGGAAGCAATTATGACATCATTAAATTACGGAAATAAACAGCATATATTGATCATAAACAATGTAAATAGTAGTCAAATGAGTAGTCACGGTATTGATTCAAGTAAAAAAGACCTACTGTACCTATAAAATAGTGTATCATTAACAAATGAGAATACATCGATAAGCAATAATTATTTGCAGTATGAATACCAATACCAGTGAGAATTTCACTAAATTTCTGTTGAAATAAAGGCTAATATTATGCTAGAATATGCTTGTTAAAGTAAAATAATCCTTATAAACATTCCGAAACACGGAAAAGTGGTAAATAAATTAAATGAAATAAAATGGAGTTTTACGTCTGTTGAAAAGGTAAATTGTTGACGGGTAACGCCATGAATATGATGCAATGACGGAAATTTCGCCAGGACAGTGGCATTTGCCTACTCTTATTATCAATTTTTAACTTAAACGCGCACAGGACCTTGGTTAATTGTCCCATCCTAATGACTAGACGGCGTAGACGCTTTTCCTTCTCAGCCCTTCTAACGCCCAGGTAAGTAAGATAAAACAAGTGGTAGGGGTTGTAAGCAAAGTACTATACACAGACCCGTGGAAAATAAGAAACAACAAGTGGTAGGGGTTGTGAGCAAAGTACTATACACAGACCCGTGGTAAATTAGAAACAACAAGTGGTAGGGGTTGTGAGCAAAGTACTATACACAGACCCGTGGAAAATAAGAAACAACAAGTGGTAGGGGTTGTAAGCAAAGTACTATACACAGACTCGTGGTAAATTAGTGGTAGTGATTGTTAGCTAACTACTATACATGGACTCGTGGTAAATAAGATTTAAGGCTACTGATCAGATTTGATTGATTTTATTGAAATTTGGTATTTATAATGATTTGTAGATGTCACTTATGCAGTCAAAATAAGGGCCAGGGATCGAAAACAAGGCTATATTTCATTATTCAAGGAAAGTAGCTTATGGTAAAAAATTTGTATCTAATAGTTTAACTTACTTCAATACGATTGGCTGCTTCCGAATGTTGAACGTTTAGCTAAGCACATAATTATATGAAGAAACTCAATAGTCTACATTTAGTCGTCAGTCTGACTGTTGGATAGATAAGTTCAACAATCATTTGCGGTCAAATATTAAACTGAGCTATTCATTTGTAAAAATGATTTCTTAAGAATACTTACAAAACAAATTAATAGTGGGAACTGGGTACCTTATTTCAGTCTCGGTTGTTGATATCATTAAAGAATTTCGTCATCATAATATCGTATATTCTATTCACTATGGCACAAAACTTGGTTTCAGTAGTCCTTGCCATTATTTAGAGGTTGAACTAAGGTGCAAATTTGGCATAAGGATATGCAGAAAATGCAATGTCAGATCAAATCAAAGGTACTATGGAGCTTTAAGATGCAATTCTAGATTTCGTTTGAGATATCAGACAAAAGACGAGAATCTGAAAGTAGTATACTCTTGTTTTGACCAAAAGGACCCAGACGGGAATTCTCACGATATCACTCGCGATACCCTTGGGCATATACCTGAAATTCGTAAATTTACTGACAAACAAAAGGAGCATGTTAAGTCTGCGAAATCTCTTGGCGCATCGCGAAGTAAAATAGCAACTGTACTCAGAACAAATGACGAATTGCGAAAGGACGACCAACACATAACAATTAGCGACGTAGGAATAAAACACCCACTGGCGCCGACACTGTTTATTTACCACGGATCCGTGTATAAAAAATATTTTCTTGCAACTTATTAGCATTGATTTTGAAATTTCATTTAAAGTGTTCATAGTGTAAATCTTCGCGTATCCATGTATTCTCCACTGTTAATGATTCTAAACGCACACCTCAAAGGCATACAATATTTTTAATAGACTGGGCATTTTCACTTGGTGTTTATGACAATACATACAATATGGCAGACAGTTGAATTATCGCTTCGATTAGAAAACACACAATTACATTGGATTACTGACCTAGGCATGTTTTAAAGAGGATTGAAGTTGAACCTAAACAATG
>NW_008708769.1:1345-2239 GCF_000327385.1 Lottia gigantea | reverse complement strand
CAAGTGATATTGATGTACTTTTGTCCTTCCTGTCAACTACAAAGGCATGAATCTGTGAGTATAAACTGAATCTTAAATTGCATTAAATAGTATNTGATACAGAGGAAAATTTCCTATGCAAATCTGGCATTCATTGATAGCTAATGAGTTTTTTTTATGAGATTTGCATGTAAGATATGAAAAGGATTCTAGTTGAATTGTTAATCTTGAATAGTTTTCTATTTGTTACCTTTTCTGTCTATCAGAAATCCAGTGTTTCCTTTATATTTTAGAAGCTGACTTCAAATGAGATGGATTGTTGTTTGTGCTGTTTTGAAAAAATTGGAAAGAGGTACATTTAGAGATAAAATTCAATCAGTGGTAGACATTAGTCATTTGATTAAGACAATTAAACAAACTAACTCAACTGGCTCTTTTGAATTCTTTTTCCATCCACTTTAACATTAGGTTATTGTTTTTGTAAACTTTTAAATTGTAAGGTTTGTTTGTATGTGAACCTAAAGTCTGTAGAATCTGCCAACAAATAAAAAATTGTTCAATGAAATTGAAAAAGAATCAAATGCACCCATGGCATAGAGTTTTATATCTTTCAATATTTCTATTTATTTGACACTGCTTGTTTTTTATTCTATAATTCAGTCAACTTTTCTGCTTTATTTTTGAAGTGCCTATCTACTTAAAATATAATCATAATAAACTTTATTTTCGCCTAAGATCAAAGACAATTTCAATGGTGTTAAGATTCATGCTTATAATTTTCCCGATTTTTATATATGACATCTATGTGGATGTGTATTGTGGGCTTTCAGGTCTGTCTATTCCCATTTCCTTATAGTCACTCAAGAATCCATAGTTTCTACCCGATTTTCATTAAAATGGTGTTTGATGCATAAC
>NW_008708769.1:0-1295 GCF_000327385.1 Lottia gigantea | reverse complement strand
TTGGCCTTGATTGTTGTTGCACGAGCTTATCTAATTTGGCTGTGATATTAATTTGTCATTTCATTAATAGTATTATCTTCAAATAAAATGATTTTCTTTAAGGTTTTGATTATTAGGAAAAAAAGGTGTGTTGAAAGTATTAAAATATTACATTATAGCTCTGGATCTGTTGAAGAGTTTGCTGTCATGCAGGCAACAGAGATGGTTGTTGCTGCATACTAGAGTATAGCAAGAAAGTTGTCAAATATACTTTGCAGTTCAACAACAGGAAAAACTCAACAAGAAAGAGAACAAAAAAACCAAATCATTCAATTTAAAATATACTTGATGTTGTTGTCAAGGTAAGTTGCCTTGATATTGCATTTTTATGCGCCCACATGAATTTGTGGTCGTATATTGTCGTCGCGTCAGTCCGTCCGTCAACATTTCTTGTGAGCACTATAAAGACTACAGTTTTTATCTGATTTTGATAAAACTTGATGTGATGCTTTAGATTGATAAGATCTCGGTCAAGTTAGAATTTGACATATTTTCGATGAACGGTTTTTGAGATATTGCCCTTGACTTTGAACGTCTTGAAATTTGTTAAAAATTGTTCGTGAGCAGGATTGACACTACAGTTTTCATCCGATTCTGATGAAACTTGGTGTGATCATTGGAATTGATAATATCTCGGACAATTTCTAACAAGAGATATTTTTGATGAACATTTTTTGAGTTATTGCCCTTGACTTTGTAAACACGCATCAAAAGTTATTTTTTGCCCTTGATTAGAGCTGTGTGATTTAATTGTTTGTTGTACTTGGGTTATTGATATTGATTTTAAAAAATTTTGTGGAATTATTCAGCATAAATAATTTCTTCAATATGAGAAAATTCGTACTTTAGTCACTAAAGACTGTTTTATTTTTTCTGACAGCTGCCAGTGGGCGTATGTTACCTTGCAACGCAAGCTATCTTTGAGATATTGCCCTTGACTTAGAATGCCTTAAAATTTGTTAAAAATTGTTCGTGAGCAGGATTGAAGCTACAGTTTTCAACCGATCCTGATGAAACTTGGTGTAATCATTGGAATTGATAAGATCTCGGACAAGTTATAACTTGACGCATTTTCGATGAACAGTTTTTGAGTTATTGCCCTTGACTTTGTAAAACGTGTTGAAATTTGTTGAAAATAGTTCGTGAGCAGGATTGAAGCTACAGTTTTCAACCGATTCTGATGAAACTTGGTGTGATCATCGGAATTGATAACATCTCGGACAAGTTCTAACTTGACGCATTTTCGATGAACGGTC
>NW_008708768.1:8041-9744 GCF_000327385.1 Lottia gigantea | reverse complement strand
TCAGGGTTAAATATGTATTGTGATATAATGGTCACGATCAAAGGACCATGATACAACATGACTCACGATTCAAGGGTCTCGATAAGATAAGTGTCACGATACAAGGGATACGATACAAGGGTCACAATATGATATGTATTACAATACAAGGGTCTGGATACGACCTGTATCACCATACAACAACCCTGATATCAAATGTTGCACCAAAGGCTATTCTGTTCACAAGTACCTGATAGAAATGTTTAAACACTGTCTTATAGTTTCAAACAATTTCTTAACATTTAAATGGAACTGGCCTGCGTTTCAGCTCTACTTCTGAAGTCTCCAAAATCACCAAGGAAACCACGAGGGTCGCCTAGTAAGGGGAAGAAAAAGGATCCATGGGCGACGGACTCTGATGGACCAAGTGGTAGTGATTCAGATCTCAATTTTAATGACGGAGAAGGAAGTTTTATAGCCCAGAATACGAAAGAACGAGGTCCGAGACGTGCTGCTGGTAGGAATCAGATTTTGTATTTTAATTTCATTAGGTCTGATGGATTCTGCAGCTTAAAGAGATTTTAAAGAGGTTTTCTAAATTTTTTATGTGTATCAAGAGACACTGATAGCATCAATTTACACCATTCTAATTTTCAATCAGACGTCTGTGATTCCTGTTTTCTAGATTTGCTTAACTGTATATGATATGATTAGCAAAAACTTTTGCAAAAGTGACATCATGATACACTTTTAGTGGAATTACAAGAACCATAGACGTCTGATTGAAAATCGAAAAATTTGCCACTTGCATACTGCATGACTTAATTTTTTTTCTAGCTAAGAAAATTGACTATTCATTTAATGAAGATGACGAGATTGAAAATATGGTGTTATCAGATTCTAACGATGAATTTGTACCAACGGAAGCTGCTGTTGAAGCTGGTTCCAATTTCATCTCTAGAATGAACGAGTAAGTATTGAAATATAGTTTATTAAACGCAAATATATACTCCTTTTCTTTTGTTTTTTTAATTTTATGTGTATCAGAGACACTGATAGCATCAATTTACATCATTCTAATTTTCAATCAGATGTCTGTGGTTCTTGTTAAAGAGATTGTAAAAAGGTTTTCTATATTTTTTATCTGTATCAGGGACACTGATAGCATCAATTTACACCATTCTAATTTTCAATCAGATGTCTGTGGTTCTTGTTAAAGAGATTGTAAAAAGGTTTTCTATATTTTTTATGTGTATCAGGGACACTGATATCATCAATTTACACCATTCTAATTTTCAATCAGATGTCTGTGGTTCTTGTTAAAGAGATTGTAAAGAGGTTTTCTAAATTTTTTATGTGTATCAGAGACACTGATGGCATCAATTTACATCATTCTAATTTTCAATCAGACGTCTGTGGTTCTTGTTAAAGAGATTGTAAAGATGTTTTCTAAATTTTTTATGTGTATCAGGGACACTGATAGCATCAATTTACACCATTCTTATTTTCAATCAGACGTCTGTGGTTCTTGTTAAAGAGATTGTAAAGAGGTTTTCTAAATTTGTTATGTGTATCAGGGACACTGATAGCATCAATTTACACCATTCTAATTTTCAATCAGACGTCTGTGGTTCTTGTTAAAGAGATTGTAAAGAGGTTTTCTATATTTTTTATGTGTATCAGAGACACTGATAGCATCAATTTACATCATTCTAATTTTCAAT
>NW_008708768.1:945-2802 GCF_000327385.1 Lottia gigantea | reverse complement strand
ACCATTCAATAGACGATCTCGCCCTAATCCCAATTGAGCGTATAGAAATTGACTTGCCCGAAGATGAAACTACCAAATTCCGTCAATCTAGGGAAGCCCATTGGATTGAGACATTGAATACAGCAAGACCTATAGGACTAAATATTCATCACAATGTAGGCATAGCACCCTTTGTTGTCCCGTTTAATACAACCAGCAATCGAGCAAGCAAGATAGTTCATGCCCACTATAAGAGCCTTCAAGAGAAATTCCCCCATGTCTATAAGCAGAAAATGATAGTTGCATATTCAAAAAATAAGAACTTAAATGATAATATTGTTCATAGTAAACTAAAAACAATCAGCACATAACAGATACTATACTTCTCGCCCATCGGGCGAGTTATTTTTTCTAATTTCAGATCAGAATAAAAACAGAAGAAAACCCAATATCAAGACCCTTAATCCTAATTTCTAAATAAAGTGTCTGCTCCACCCTAGGCCTGTACATTTGGGAGAATCAAACCCTCCCTTCCCTGAAACCTAATTGATTTTTCAAAATTAGGGTTAACCCTCTCTAACCTTAGGTCTCGATGGCCCAGTTGTTTGCAACTTACATTGCAACTTTGAGGTCTCGGGTTTGACTCCCTGTCAAAGCTAATCCTACCTATAACTAAATGGCCCACATTAACCTCTTTGGGTTAAAAATTGTCAGTATGTGGTTTAGTAGGAAATTGTTTAAATCAGGAAGAAAAATGTATGTGTTAGAAAGATAGAAGTTTAGCACAGTTGACAAATGCATTAAACAAGATGCCAAATGGTAAGAGCCCTGGATTTGACTCTCTTACCCCCCCAGTTTTAAATAAAATTTTGGAAGGAATTAGGCCCAATTCTATATAATGTTGTACAAAATATATATGCTAACAAATCATTGACTAGAACAATGAGGCAGTGTGTGCTTACTTTGATCTATAAAAAAGGGAGATAAGAGAGTCTTAAAGAATTATCGCCCAATATCACTAATAAATACAGACTATAAAATAATTGCTAAAATTTTAAGTTCGGGGTTACAGAAAATTGTAGCTTCTATATAGTCTCCCCTGAGCAGAGCTGTAGTGTTCCGGGCAGAAATATCTATGACAACATTGCCAGTATCCGAGACATCATCAGCTATGCAGAAGAGGTGAATATGGAAGCTTATATCTTAAAATTAGATGCAGCTCGGGCTCCATGTTTGTCCAGTAGATGCAAAACATGTCCCTTTATATCAGAAACTCATTATTTTGTAAGCAACTCTACGAATAAAAGGTACCCGATCCAGGAACATCTAACATGTGAACATTCGAATGTAATATATTTAATTTCATGCAAGAAATGCCCAAAACAATATGTAGGAGAAACTAAGAATAATTTACGAACTCGCTTTAATGCTCATAGGTCAGACATCAAATTAAAGAAAGACAAGCCTGTTTCTAATCATTTCAACCTCGACGACCATTCAATAGACGATCTCGCCCTAATCCCAATTGAGCGTATAGAAATTGACTTGCCCGAAGATGAAACTACCAAATTCCGTCAATCTAGGGAAGCCCATTGGATTGAGACATTGAATACAGCAAGACCTATAGGACTAAATATTCATCACAATGTAGGCATAGCACCCTTTGTTGTCCCGTTTAATACAACCAGCAATCGAGCAAGCAAGATAGTTCATGCCCACTATAAGAGCCTTCAAGAGAAATTCCCCCATGTCTATAAGCAGAAAATGATAGTTGCATATTCAAAAAATAAGAACTTAAATGATAATATTGTTCATAGTAAACTAAAAACAATCAGCACATAACAGATAATATACTTCTCGCCCATCGGGCGAGTTATT
>NW_008708768.1:0-895 GCF_000327385.1 Lottia gigantea | reverse complement strand
TCAGAGACTGGAATAGAGACAGATGTTTCAGTCTGACAACTGTCAAAATATCTATCAGAGACTGGAATAGAGACAGATGTTTCAGTCTGACAACTTTCAAAATATCTATCAGAGACTGGAATAGAGACAGATGTTTCAGTCTGACAACTTTCAAAATATCTATCAGAGACTGGAATAAAGACAGATGTTTCAGTCTGACAACTTTCAAAATATCTATCAGAGACTAGAATAGAGACAGATGTTTCGGTCTGACAACTGTCACAATATCTATCAGAGGCTAGAATAAGACATGTTTCGGACTGACAACTTTCAAAATATCTATCAGAGGATGGAATAGAGTCAGATGTTTCGGACTAGGTCCACATGGGCAAACTGAACAGTAATCAGAACAAAAGATTTTAATCACAACTAAAGATTAAAATAGACATCCACCCCTAACTTGTAAAATCCACTCGCTGAGTTTAATTCTTGAGTCAGTCTGCTTTGTTTATAGCAACGGGTAAGTCGTTTTTTGAAGACCTGATTTTTGAAAAAATTTTAGTTTGTGATTGAAAATAACTTGGTAATTTCAATTCCATTTAGCCACCATCAGAATTTTATAAGTGAGCTTATTCATTCTCTCACAAATTTCTATTCCATTCAGTAACACCCCACACCCCTTTTTTTCATAATTATTTTTTTTTTTATAAAACCCTATGTTCCCAATTTGTTTTGATGAAAATATTCATCATACAAATAAGCCTTGCAGAGCTATTTTGAAGCTACGAGACAATGATGCCAAGCCTTGTTTGAACTGTTCTCTTCTCGATAACATGGTAAATGACGTCACGTAAAGATTCAACGCTCGAACCGAGTGTGCTACAGCACGTCCTTACACTCCTCTGACTGGGATCCT
>NW_008708767.1:97098-147749 GCF_000327385.1 Lottia gigantea | reverse complement strand
CACGAAATGTGCTTAGACACAAATAAATTTTTATCTTGCAAAGTTACAAAGCTACAAAGCTGAAATTTTGCAGACATATGCACGTGAACCATCCAGACATTGCCAAAAAAACCGAACTGAAAAATCTCCCATAGGGAAAAAGTTAGCTCGGGAAAAGTTGCCGACATTCTGCTCTTATAGGCCATATAGAAGGAAAACGTCCAATAGCTAACTTTGCCAAATATTCCCATTTGGCCCATGTTTTGGACTTTTCCTACTCTTTGGACCCCAGGGGCCCGGAAAAACACTTAAAACCCAATTAAAAACAATTAGAGAAAAAAATAGAATTTTTTTAGTTACAAGCGACCACTGCACGAAATGTGCTTAGACACAAATAAATTTTTATCTTGCAAAGTTACAAAGCTACAAAGCTGAAATTTTGCAGACATATGCACGTGAACCATCCAGACATTGCCAAAAAAACCGAACTGAAAAATCTCCCATAGGGAAAAAGTTAGCTCGGGAAAAGTTGCCGACATTCTGCTCTTATAGGCCATATAGAAGGAAAACGTCCAATAGCTAACTTTGCCAAATATTCCCATTTGGCCCATGTTTTGGACTTTTCCTACTCTTTGGACCCCAGGGGCCCGGAAAAACACTTAAAACCCAATTAAAAACAATTAGAGAAAAAAATAGAATTTTTTTAGTTACAAGCGACCACTGCACGAAATGTGCTTAGACACAAATAAATTTTTATCTTGCAAAGTTACAAAGCTACAAAGCTGAAATTTTGCAGACATATGCACGTGAACCATCCAGACATTGCCAAAAAAACCGAACTGAAAAATCTCCCATAGGGAAAAAGTTAGCTCGGGAAAAGTTGCCGACATTCTGCTCTTATAGGCCATATAGAAGGAAAACGTCCAATAGCTAACTTTGCCAAATATTCCCATTTGGCCCATGTTTTGGACTTTTCCTACTCTTTGGACCCCAGGGGCCCGGAAAAACACTTAAAACCCAATTAAAAACAATTAGAGAAAAAAATAGAATTTTTTTAGTTACAAGCGACCACTGCACGAAATGTGCTTAGACACAAATAAATTTTTATCTTGCAAAGTTACAAAGCTACAAAGCTGAAATTTTGCAGACATATGCACGTGAACCATCCAGACATTGCGAAAAAAACCGAACTGAAAAATCTCCCATAGGGAAAAAGTTAGCTCGGGAAAAGTTGCCGACATTCTGCTCTTATAGGCCATATAGAAGGAAAACGTCCAATAGCTAACTTTGCCAAATATTCCCATTTGGCCCATGTTTTGGACTTTTCCTACTCTTTGGACCCCAGGGGCCCGGAAAAACACTTGCGGATGGATATTTTTAAAAGTAGTCCTTTTGTGTGCTGTTACAATTACAAGATGTTTTATCTTATGCTAACGAAAAACGATGATTGTATACGAATGTAGTCCGTGCCTGCTATTTTCAAAAATCCTCTTTCTCGCTCCCTTTTGAGGGTTTTGCATGCCTATTTTTGACTAATATTTTGTCTAGATTTGGAAAATGATGTCTGAAATAGCATTTTCTTTCAGATTTTGTTGAGAGAGATTTTCATGCGGAAGGATAATTTTTGTCCATAAACTAAGCATTGGCCAGGCTTTCATGTGACATATTGGAAAGTTTTCAACGAGATTTCTTAAAAAAGTTATAGAAGGTTGAATTTTGAGAGTTAATTTGGAAACTGATGCTGAATGAATTATCGGATTGTGTCCATCAAATGTTGTGGTCTACTTTCAATTTGACTAGCTAGCTTGTTGGAAAATTTTCAATGACTTTTTAGAAAAAGTAATAGAAGGTTGAATTTGATGATTTAACGTGGAAAGAGATGCATGAATTACTGGAGTAAGTACAACCGAAAGTAATTGGCCACCCCCACAAATTCTTTTAGTTTATTTTGGACTTAATAGTCACTGTAGACTATCAATTACAAGGATTTTATGCTTCTATCTAGACCCACTCGTATCAACTGGTCAAAAGGTACTGGCTTTGGCCAATCCTACTGGCATTGATCTTATCCGATAATCAGTAACCATTTACAGCTGGATCGACTAGAATCATGGAGAAAAGCAAATTCAAGTTTACCAGACTTTCACGTACGCCAACCGAGATCAAAATCCACGACCACAATTTTTTCGAAATAACTAAGCAAATGACGCCATTCCATTGCTCTGCTTAAAAGGTCGTCATTAAATTGACAGATTTGCCATTTTCGGGGGTTAATTTGGCCCTGAAGCACTAGAAGTTTTTCGAAAATAACATAATTCCTTCGAAATGATCTCAAAGTAGGAATTACAATTTCTATTTCTATATATTATGTTCTTCTATATATGATATGATACGAGTAGTCATTTTATCTTTCATTAATTCTGGACACACATGGATATGAAGGCTTAAACTTCGACGGTGAGCTGTGAATACTTTACTGATTAACTCAGCCAAAATATTCCCGTTTCTCAGACTAAGTTACGATTGGTCAAACGGATGGCGAATCTGTCCCTTTAGTAATA
Organism: Lottia gigantea; assembly: GCF_000327385.1. NCBI lineage: Eukaryota > Metazoa > Mollusca > Gastropoda > Lottiidae > Lottia > Lottia gigantea. The sequence continues at coordinate 145,209 of NW_008708767.1, read as the reverse complement.
ATCAGAAATACTAAGATGGGTCCGCCTCATCCATATAGTCTTAACAAGGGTCGCGGTCAGTACCTCAGTGTCTGCACGGTGAGGACTTTCAACCCCTTTCACAGACAATCTCTTCCAGTGTTCATTAGCGTTTTAGTTTTAAGTGAAGCCATAAACATAATATGCTCATTTTTGTAAATCAGTTCGAAAGACGTTTAAAATATCTGATCTTAGCAACTAGTATGTTGTTTTCAATCATATTATTTCTGTAACCAAGCTTCGATTTCTTATAACGTACAGGACAATAGTCCGTTTGATAAATACTGTTTTTCTTTGTAACATAAGTGCTCGTTGACGCGTCTCTATCTAGTCAATAATCGTCTGGTCTTGAATTGGTTGAATATGTAAACAAATGGTAAGTTTGATTTTATATTACATCGGACTTCTTCTTATGATACCCTGGGGTTTCTTCAATCTATAGGATACATATATACAGATTTTATCCTAATAAAAACAATCTTGAACTGTTCAACGTTTGTGTATCTTCATGTTTATACAGGGGCGGACTGAGCAGCTCTGGGCCCTCGCCTTACCTATACCCAATATTCTCATCAGATTTCAAAGAATTTTTAGATATAAGAGTGTTTATAGTTTTTGTTGTTATCGTGATTGTGGATAATTTCTGTTGTTTAGAAAAGTTTTGATAGTTTCTATTGTAATCGAGAATTTGGATAGTTTCTGTGGATATCAAAATTGTCGATAGTTTATGTTGTTATCAAAATTGTGGGTAGTGTTTGTTGTTATAAAGATGATTATGGTTGCATCTACTTTTTATCGAGATTTTGGATAGTTTCTGTTGTTATCATGGATAGTTTTTGTCGTTATCAAGATTATTAATATAAGGTCGATTGAAATATAGTTAGAATTATAAACTTTTTGTACCTTTTAACCTATTTATCGTGGGTCTGATATAACCATTCAATAAAATATATGTTACAGTGATTGATTTCAGTGAATACAAGTCTGTATACGATCCGAATCATTAATATTGAATAAGTTATCGAGATTTTGACGTTTGACAATGCAAGACTTTGTGAAAATAAATGTTGTACATACATAAATGAATTAAAATGATATCTTGAAATCATGCATCGTTTACTGTGAATTATACACATAATATTAAATTTAACGTATATCCTCGACTGCATAATAAGGTCGAAAATATTTCCTTTATGTCACTAAAGGCGTCAAATTGACAATACCAAAGGCTTACTATGACTATAGTGTGAATATGATTTATTTCCTTAATACAACTGTATATATTATTCTAGTAAATCATCACAAGGGAATAGAACATACTTAAAATATCAAGCTACGGTAATATTTTCTATGAACATTTTCTGACTTGGTTTGGTAGATTTTGAACGTGTATAATGGACACTCAAAGATTATTCTGATGCCTTTAAAGTCACTGCCATACTGAAAGTTGAATTCTTTCTCGTTTTGGGGACAGATTTGTCTTCTTTTCTTCAGTATAGTGAAACAATCATTCTTGGGATTTCTCGACGATGTCAGTAGATGGAGTAATCCTTGTTTTATGGTTTTCATTTTCTTATAACTTCCATAATATTCCAGTTTAAAGGGATACGTTCGACCAATAAGCATACCTTTCCCAAATCTCATCCGTAATAATGTTCACATCTCACCGTCGACAGTTGCCTTCAAATCCACGTGTGTCCAGTATTATCCGGTTAAAAAGGAGATTCGTCTTTTCTTGAGACTACAACATAGATAGAAAAGACATATAGAATGGAAAGTGAAATTTATATCTTGAAAAGATAAGGCAAAAATTTCATGCAGGTTACATGCAATCCAAATCAACGCCACAAATGCAAACTGTTCACCTTTAATGTAAGTGTTTTAAAAGGGGTCGACCATATCATGAGGTCACTTTAAAACAAAAAGGAAAGTTCAGCATGTCCAGTCACCCCACCCTTGACCTTAAATCCATCCCAAAATTAGATGTAAATTAATCCTAATCCATACTAATAAGTTGTGTTACATAATTCGGATAGATACTTGAATATTTAAAACTATTATAACAAGACTTTGTTAGTAAAGGGAGTGGTGAATCCGTATATGTCAAAATCAAAAAAAATCATTCTTTTTTTTCATCTATGTTGCAATAGGTGGAGTAATCCTTGTTTTATGACGATCATTTTCTAATATCTTCCATAATATTCCGGTTTTATTCGGTTCGTAGACTATGACAAAAATAAATCAAAATATATGTCAATCGGTATGAACCACCACTTTAAGTCTGTTATTTACAAGTATGTTCGTAAAGTATTAAGTAAGCAATGAATAATTAACATAAATGTTCCGTTGTAATATAACAAGCCCGATATCTTATAGACACGCACAAGTAATCTAATAATCTAAACTCTATCAGTGTACATCATCGATCTATCGATTTGAAAAAAATAATTTAGTTTTGGTCCGTTGACGAAAAATTCAGTAAATCTTTTTTCCAAATACATACGTCTTTGACTATACACGCACGGTACCTATTTCAACTCGCTACCGACTAAAATACAACAACCACCGCCACAAAAAGAAAATATTCTAGCACAGCGTTAAAGGGAAGTGTTGACGTTTTCAAAATCAGGAAATTTTTAATTAGATATTCATATAGGCAGACACTGGCGAGGATATTAATTTTGTTTAGGGATTAAAGTCGACTTCGCCATCAAAACTTTTTCTAACCTTGAGGAGGATTCGAAACAAGGCACCTAATCATTTGCGCTAATTCTTCATTTTTGTCGAATACGTATTTCTCAACAACGGACCACTTAAATAGACAGTTATTGTGGTCTGAAGGTGTAGGTTTAGAAGACTATTTATGTGTAACAGTAGGGTACTATGATAGAAAAAGGACACTTGGGTTATATTATTAGTAAGTTTTTAAGACAAGGTAGGAAATTTGAACTATGATATCCACTAATAAAATCGGTCAATAATTGTAACGATTTCTAATACATGTGTGTTGTTATTGTTATTTTACACAAGGAAGTGGTATAAAGCATTTTCACAATGTCAAGCTTTTACAAATTTCGTCTTATACCTTTGAATAGTCACCATTCTTGTATTACAGAATGCGGCTCTATTTCAGCTCTATTTCACCTGTCTCATTTCTATTTGTCTCTTCTTTCCGTTCAGAATTTAAGTATAACGGCATCGCTGTCTAGCTGACGAACTTTTGTGCCACTATTTGCTAATTTTATATATATATACTTCTTAATTGCCAAATGAATTTTATGTTCATTATAAAAGGTACAATTTTCGTTTTTTATATTTCAGTCTGAAACGGGACAGCCAACGTCTACCAGTGTTACGACGAACAGCACTTGACAAAATGATATAATCCAGATTCGGCAACTGACCAAGCAACCTTCAGCATTGTATCTCGATACCTCATGCTTTGTGAAGAACCGATTCTAAAATAGTTCTTCGGAAAAGTATAGCTGATTCGAAGACTATTGAAAATGAATAATACGGGTAACAGTAATGTTCCCGCCAAAAACGAACTTGATTATCCTCAAGCCGTTTTATATATTCCATCAATTGTAGTGGCCACTGTTCTGATTGTGTTTTTAGGTATATCATTTATTCGATACCATCGCCGAGTTCGTAACAAAATGGGATATCTGAGAGACTATGTGGAAAAAAATTTACATGTGAAACGTGAAAGGATTCCTGGACATGTGGTCTCTCTTAACAGACCGAGAATCTCTTATGAACCCGAATATATATTTCCGAGGGACCAGACGAACAACTCAAAGTTTATCACAGGCATCACGTTACCGGAACACAGCATTACGATCGAGAATGAAAGCAGCATATATTTGAAAAAGCCTCGAACGCCCAAAAGTTATTTTGACAACGAAGGATATGAAGAGGACATAAGTAGCAACAGATTTTCTCGCACCAGAAATTTCTCTCGTCATGGATACTGCGAGGTTGAGGAAGAAAATTACGCTGCGAACGACTCGGACAATGAAAGTCAAACATCAATACCGAAATCTTGTGAAAGAATAAGAGTTCTTAGTACCGGAAGTGCACATGATTCTGGAGGCGTCGAAATTCCTGTAACATATTTATGTGAAACCTGTCAAAACCATTTAAAAACCAAAAAGCTTCGACGTCTGATCTCAACTGATAAAGAAGTGTTTCCGGACACAGAAAACAAAGACAGACGATCATCGCGTTGTGCAGAAGAAGACGATGATGCATTCCAAAGATCCCCAAAGCCAAGTACGCACAGACCCCCAACGTTTCACCAGGAGGAACCAAAAACAAGAAAGAAAAGTATAAATTCAAGAACTTTCCCTGATGCAAGAATTAGGTTGGGTGTATTTGAATTAGAACCACGGTGATTTTTATTACTGTCAATGTTCTGGGGCCTTATTCTCCACAACTTAACTAAAGTTTTAGTATTTCTAATTGGTCAGTCACTTAAATGTAGTTTAAATATCCAATGAGATTAATGTATTTCTTGAAATCTAAATCTTTTCGTAGTTAAGTTTTCGAGAAAAGACTGTTCCTTATATTCATTAGCTTAATATGGCGATTAACATATTTTTACATTTTTAATATTATTATGTTTTATAGTTTTGATACTATATATCCTATATATGTATAATTTAGTATTATTTGAATAATTTACATGAAATTGGATTAATAAATACATGATATATTTTTATTTATAACAGATTGTACTATTAATACTCCATTCGGCAATTTCCGTACATCCGAAAATGTTACACAGCGCTGGTGGTACTTTCACATTAGGCTGGTTAATAAAGTTGAAGCACCTTTTCGTTGCCAAAAAGCGAAATTGGCTGACATGACAAAATAATAATAATAATAATATAATACGTCACTACGGGTATTGTATTCTATATTGTGATACTGTTGTTAATACAGCAATCCAACAAACCCTGTGAAAAGGTTGTACGGTCCAAAAGTGGCACAAATCACCATTTAATGGTATTTCGACGACGAATTATAAACATTGAATGAATCAGATAATTCAAGGAGTGGGGTCTATTTTGCCAAGACACCCCCTAAGACATGTATCACTAACAGGGTTGTGGACAAGAAATCCCACAAACTTCCAAAGCTATTATTTTAAACTGAGAAAGTGGAGGATTATTATTTATAAAAATAAGAATATGGTATTATTTAGTTAAATGTTTCAATATGATGTTTGAACGATCAATATATTTTATATATATATAGATAGATAAATAAATAAAAAAAATACAATTATTAATAAACATATATCAACAATATTCATCTTAATTTAGCATCATCCTATGGCTCCATTTACTGTTGTGCTCTTTCAAAACATAAACATAAGCAGTCCATTTTATTTTCAGGTATTGTAAGTAGTAATCATGACAATGTAAGCTTAGTCTGAATAGTTTAAATTTCTATCTAATTTACCTACAAGTAAAATGGGCTGCTTGTGTTTTGAATTGGAATTGAAATATCTTTGCTCAATTATATCAGGTTCATTCAAAACAGTCATTTAACAACCAACCATAGTGGACTGTTCTATGGTTAAGTTTTGAATCACTCTCAGATGTGCATAAATACTTTGCTTGGCTAAACCTAATAAAACAAACCTTCAGAAACATGAGATGCCATTGTTCAACTACCTATTTCTATCACAATAAATTTACATATAGTAGTTTATTTTGATTTTTTGTCTACCACACTATATTTGAGATAACTCTTACATTTTAACAATAATCAAATAAGGAATAATATTATCATAACAAAGCATTGAATAAAGATTGCAGTAGTATTTTGAGGCAGCTTTTATAGACTAGAAACGAATTTTGCTTATGCTTAAAATTCACAGGTTATAATTTTTCATGAAATTTAAAAGTTAAAAAGAAATGCTTCATGTTCTCACTTAGATTATTTTTCTTTTTTCTAAACAAGATAATATAAAAATGCTATATAAGTACTTATCACACATATATCTAATTCTATGAATGACAAATATAATTATATATGTCGAATTTAGATATGAAAAAATCTGACAAATATAAAAATATGTCAGAAATGAAAAATTCTAATTCTAAAAATGAATCTGACAAATGAAATGTCAGATAATAAACTTGAAAAGGAATGAAAATATTGTAAACCATAATTTATAAGGTTCATTGGAAACATCAAAGTTATAATATTTATAGCAATATTTTAATACCAAAGCTTTACAGTTGCAGTATTTTCCATTTCTTAATCAATTTTAACTTTCAAATCATCTTGTAACAATTATGAAAATCATTATAATCTGATGAGAGAATTTTGAATTCGATTTTTGACAAATTGTTCACAAAATATGGCAATAATTTTAACAAAATTATATATAAGAACCTAGTCTAAGAAACCTTACCACTGGGACAGGGTCAGAGATTCTCAGACATAGAATAATCTAGATGTATAATCAGCACCATTAAAATATTATGATTTCTCTTATGTAATGCACATATTACTGAATATATTTGGAATGAATTTAATTTGACAGGTAACAGAAAACACCCCTAATTTTACAGGTAAGCTCTTCCAATCATAGATATTAGGTCATTTATTGATGAAAGGTATGCATGGGTTGAAGAGTTCAATAGAAAGTCTTGGGGTGTATAGATGACATTATATTCAGCCTTGTACTTATATCTTTTGGAATGGATTTAACAACAACAAGAAACATGTGAGCTTGTGTACAGTTTCTTGTTGATTTGAAGAATGCATGTGTGGATGAGTTCAATAAAAGTCTAGGGGGTGTCAAGTAGATGACTGGCCTTGTAAATATATTTTGGAATTTAAACATCAGTTTCTACAACAGAATTATGATTATCTTCTTTTCTATATTTCTCCACCATTAATTCAAACTGTAATCTCTGGATTTCTTCTTCTTTACTCTGTTTAAAATAAAAATCATATCTATGTTAATATCTACAGTATGAGTCATGAATTATTCACATTTTCCTCCTGATAAAAGAAACGCAAACACTTTGGCATTGCAACCCCCATAAAATCATTTTGTCCTTTAATATTACAAATATAAGTCTTCAAGCTTAAAATTATCTGAAGCTATAGCAAAAATTACTGACGCTCTCATTTTAATTTCAATTATAAGCCGAGACCACTGCCACTGTTCTAAGCCTTTGTCACAGATGTGTGCCCACTAAGAGGGACCGGATGATAAAGCTTATGAGACTGTCAAATTTTGACTATGTCTTTTATAGTCCAGACACTTCATATCATTGAAACAAACTGCAATATACTGTGAATTTTACTGAAAGCTTACCTTCATATCTGAATGAAGATTTTGTGTACTTTTGTCTATCTCCTCTCGTACATCCTTTATTATTGAATCACGTAGCTGAAAATTAATACAAGGGCTCATGAAATGAAATAGAGTGACTTTTCTTCCCAGACAATAATAGTTCAAAATAAAAAAATACCTCTAAAAGAGAAAAACATTGTGAAATTTTATAATTTAAAAACAGATATTTTGATTTTTTCTGACCCAGGACATTTTCTCATGTGGTTTACAACTGTAGCCGATTTTTTTCATGATTTATGTCAAATAATTCACCTATAAATGTCAGTCCCTGAGACTGCTTCACTCTTAGGGACACGGTTTGAAAAATCCAAAGGTATATCTTGACCTATGCCCTGATTGAACACTGGTTGGTCAGGTTAAGTTAAGCAACAGATTAGAATCAACAACATAAATTCCCTTTCACCTGCATTCCATACAAATAGATCAAATAAAACAATAAAGCAAAACAAAAGGTCAGCCAATTGAATTGAAATTTCTTTTTGAAATCATGATGTTCCAAATCCTCAACTGGTATAGCGTTAATTAACATTAATACATGAGACCGCTTGATTGGTTGTTCTGCATGTTCAGGATACATGGAATCAATCAGAATGCGTTCCATGTGTGCCCAAAAAATAGTTGGTGCAGACAGAATTCAAAATGGTAGAGAAGGTATGGATTGGAAAAATTCGAATATGACATAATCTGGTTCCGTAATGTTCATAGACGCCTAGAATTGAAAAACAGGCTAAACCTGTTCAGAACTAACCAATCAAGCACCTTCAATAATTCAAAAGCAAAGAAAATAAAAAGGGAAATAACCTCTTCTAAACTGTGTCCCACTCGAGAAGGTACTAGGGTAGGGTTATGGTAAGATGAAGTGAAGGGTGGTGGTAGATTTAACCCTAAACAACTCTGTGATTTAAATAAAGGAAGCTGGGCAGGTTGATGAACAACTTCAACATCTTCTTTACCTACTGTTATCTGTTGTTGATATAACTGTTCTCTTAATAACAATATCATCTGAAAAAATTTCAACATCAGTATGGGATTAAAGCAAGAACCGGTTCAGAACTAATGAATCGAGTGACACATTGAAATTTGGGCAGATTCAGAAAAGTTTGACACATAAAAGAGTTATCACTCTTGAACTTGATTAATGAAGGTTTGCTTGCCATTCCAGATATAGTCGTGTTGAGAAATTTATGCACATCCATGTCTAACAGAAGCAGTCTAGTTATATTTACAATATAAGTCTGATTAAACAGCGAGTATTACTTGTCCTACCCCAAAACAAAATAGACTACTCTTGTTTGAATTGAACCTAAATGTACACCAACAGATGCTCATGAAGTAATAAGGTTTTTCATGGTCAAAAACACATATACATGTATTTTGATCAAATTAATGTTTCATTGTCAACATCAATCTACACTAAGAAGTTTCATCCCAATTAGTTCAAATCTCCAGCTTCTATTTGTGCAACAAGCTCATTTTTACATTTTTCACTAAGTCAGGGGAAATAACTCTAAAACTGTTTATTAAAGCATCATAAACCTCAAACGTAACAAATATTTTATCAATCCAAATAAGCTAACTTTTTCCCTATGGGAGATTTTTCAGTTCGTTTTTTTCGCAATGTCCGGATGGTCCACGTGCATATGTCTGCAAAATTTCAGCTTTGTAACTTTGCAAGATAAAAATTTATTTGTGTGTAAGCACATTTCGTGCAGTGGTCGCTAGTAACTAAAAAAATTCTCTTAATTTTTTCTCTAATTGTTTTTAATTGGGTATTAAGTGTTTTTCCGGGCCCCTGGGGTCCAAAGAGTAGGAAAAGTCCAAAACATGGGCCAAATGGGAATATTTGGCAAAGTTAGCTATTGGACGTTTTCCTTCTATATGGCCTATAAGAGCAGAATGTTGGCAACTTTTCCCGAGCTAACTTTTTCCCTATGGGAGATTTTTCAGTTCGGTTTTTTTCGCAATGTCTGGATGGTCCACGTGCATATGTCTGCAAAATTTCAGCTTTGTAGCTTTGTAACTTTGCAAGATAAAAATTTATTTGTGTCTAAGCACATTTCGTGCAGTGGTCGCTTGTAACTAAAAAAATTCTATTTTTTCTCTCTAATTGTTTTTAATTGGGTTTTAAGTGTTTTTCCGGGCCCCTGGGGTCCAAAGAGTAGGAAAAGTCCAAAACATGGGCCAAATGGGAATATTTGGCAAAGTTAGCTATTCTTAACTTCTTCAAATCAGATGAAAACTCTGGTCTCAATTGTGCAAAGCAGCTGATTTTGATGTGTTTCACTTAATCAAAGTTTCATGTTAATAATAATAAACACATACCCTTTGTAAAACACTTAATGATGAGATATAGGTAAAGAAATCATTGCCACTACTAATTTTTTTCAACCTCTGGGATAGTAAACGTTCTGTTTCTAATAATTGTTGATGTATAGCTGTCCATAAATGTTGTAACTCTTCCACTTCATCCCTGTTAAATAAAACAGAGTTTACAAATCAGAACCAAATTTACAGAACATAAAGTCATGGCCAGAGATTCCAAGAGTCAGTCTGATGTCCACCCCAAAGGCATCAAGAGGCAAGTGAATTTAATGAATTCATGACTTTTCAGAAGTAAAGTCCAAATTCAGTTACCATGGGATCCTTACAGAGCTGATGAGTCCTGCATGCAAACTTTTAATATACTTAAAGGGATTGTAAAGAGGTTTTCTAAACTCTAAAAACTAATATTATCTACAGGCCTTTGCAATAGTGATGTCACAAAAAGCTTATATTTAATGGAATTGCAGATGTTTGTCTGAAAATCAGAATGGTGTAAGTTAATTCTATCGGTGTCCCGCATACATGTATACATAACCAGTTTAAAAAAAAAACAGCTTACCTTTCTTCTTCCGAAAGTTCTTCATAAGCTTGTTGAAACTGAACCATGAAAGCAGTTTCAAGGGAATGTAACTCTGTTTTATATTTCTGTATGGCGTATTGTAACATACATGTTTCTTCTTGTAACCTCTAAAAAAATAACACATAATAATCATGTAACAATGCATGAAAAACGCTGATAATGAAAACTCTTGTATAACAGAATACAAGAAATTATATCAGAAACAAAGTATGTAGAAATGGCTCCCATTTCACATTTGAAAAACTTGAATGGCATTTCTCAAGCTAAACTTTGGCAACAAATTTTTATTATTTTTGTAAGCAGATATTGTGCTTTAATCCGATTTGGTAACTATCAAAGAAGCCAACTTACTTTTTTGCGTAATAAATTATTCCATTCTTTGACATGTTTTTTGGGTTTATATTGAATAATGCTTCGTTTGTAACCCTGTATATTCACTGGTTGATTTATCAACTTAATTAATTTATGATAATCCATCATATCTCCTCGGTTACAGCTAGCAATACTATCAGGCGTGGAACAATACGAATAATCACTTTCAGACAAAATTGAATCTCCAGATCCATATCTAAAACGTGATTTGGAGAATTGTGATCGGTGATATCCAGTTTTTTTCCAACTGTGCCCGAAACCAAGCTCTGGTGAAGACAGATAACCATCACTATTGGCTGCTATTGAACTGTTGCTAGGTGACATCAATTCTTTAAATATGCTCTCCCGCACTGGAGGTTCCAATCTACTATCTTTATACACAGTTTCTCGTGTTTCACAAGTTCGTGCCTCGCTGCGCTCCACGCTGGCATTTGTGACTAAAATTGAAACATGATTGTCTACAGCTTTGATTTCTGGACGGTGAAACATGGAATATGGTTGTCTAAAATTCTTGCCAGCTATTGGAATATAACATGTCGAAATGTAAGTTTGTTTTGGTTTGGATTGTAGGTCTTCGTTTATCTCATCTTTCCATGAAGGTCCTGATTGCCACGAGAAAGTTGGCATTTGACTAAGAATGTCTCCCTCGTCCAGAGAGAATTGTGAATTGTGTTTGTCTAGATCACGAGACAATATAGTTGAAACACTACTGGCTAGAGTGGCAGCACTCTCACAACTACTTCCTGAACTGCCGGGATTAGAGAACTGAAAGGAAAGACAATATTATACAAGTATAATACTTGGGAAAAGAAGCGGTAGGGTGTGTCCGGTCCAATATACAGTGAGGGATTATTAATATGGTAGATGTTAGAAGAAACCGATACACCAAAGCAAGTTTTTCAGGCAAAAATCTCATAACTAGATTAGAGATTCCGGTAAATGATCAATTATCTTACCTTCAAGAGTTCTGATTCATGGGGAGTTCCATCAGCACCATATTCAGCATCACCAAACCCACTACTATCTGACTGTAGACTACCCATCCTTGACAGGTCTTCTGTAATATACATCATAATAGTTACTTTATATCACAAACACCCAGATATATAGAAATATTAAAACAGAATCTGAAACATGTTGATATCTGACTTATACAGCTTATAAAGAAGATTTGTCTGAAGATGGCACAGAGCGAAATTCTGAGTAACAACATGTATCAGGTTTTCATTATATAATATGTTTTAATATTTCTATCTTGATGTCTAAGATTATTTTACTATTTTAACGGTGAAAATATCTTGTAACTTTAATATAAACACCTACATGGCAACAGAAGCAATGTCAATGAGAAAAAAAATCTCAAAAGTGGTATATTTATCACACTGACAGTTAAGGCAGATCAACTGCATAAAGGGAACTCTTACCACTAATCCCCAAAGAATGTCAAAACTGTTGAACTGTTATAACATTTTTAACATCTGTCAATTTAATTCATTTCATTGGAAAATAAAATCAAAAGTAAGATTGGGATTTCAGAAAACAATAAAAATTATGGAACAATATTGGAGTATTCCTACCTCCATGAACTGGAGAGTAATGACTGCCTGGTGTTTCTTGATTTATTGGTGCCTGGAAAAAATTGTAAACATGTTTTTTTTTTATCAAACAGCGGCATTGGAATAGCTCAACTCAACTGTTGGTTCACAGCTTCCTCAAGGTAAGAAAAAAAATCATGCCATAGCCAGTGCAGAAGCAGTTGCCTTTGTGTTAGCTTCAACTGCTATTACTAATAGTGTTGTTCTTTGTTGATTATTGTCGATACCCATTATATAGTCTATCATCACATGATATAATTATCAATTGTAGTTTTTATTTTTCTAACAGAATCATAAACAAGCCCATAGACACATTTCCTTCATATGAAATGAAATAATTGTTAAGGTCACAATCCTTATACACAAGGACTGGCCGAGTTACCTGTCTGTATAGCATTGTGACAAAAACAAATACTACATGCATACATATCTCTTTTTGACTATACCTTCAATGTGATGTGGTGTAAATAACATTAACTCACCCTAACAAAACAGATCAAATTATCATTTTCATCTGGTACAGATTTAGCTTCTGCTACATTTTCATGATACTGGTTGGAAGACGAGGGAGGGAATTTAATGTGATTTTGATTATTTTCAATGATATCAGGACTATCGAGACTAGAAGCTTTATCAACCACGGTATGATCTGAAGACGACTCTGTGTCTGACAGACGATCACTTCCCACGGATCCAATACTTAAATATTGCATATTTTCCAACTCAGTCTTATGTTCTGGTTTGATTCCATCACCCTCAAACACATTTTCATTGTCAATATCTTGTGACACAACTATTTTCACATGATCGACTGGTCCTCCTTGAGCAGAACCAGAAGATAAGGTCTTCACGCGTTCCACTGTGGATTGTTTTGATATAGGTGGCGACACTGAATAATCACCGTCATCCTCATCAAGACTTAACCTATCCACATGATGTTTACGTAGTTCACTAATACCAACATTTTCACAACTGTTTATGTCGAATGGAAAATAAGCATCCTCCATTTTCTTAGTAATGTCTAAGTCTATTTGGCGTCTCAAGTCTGAAATGGAAGATGTGTGGATGTCTGGACTAAATGGGTTATCAGAACTATCCATGGAATTTGAGGTACTGAAATCCATACTCCTGCTATAATCAAAACTGGCTGAAGAGTCTTCATTCTCATCTTCACATCTATCTTTCACTAAACTCCATTTTTTGGAATGTGTTTTTTGGAACATTTTGCGTTTGGCAGCTGCATCCTGGAATTTGTTATTTTCAGCCTCAGTATGTGATTTCAGCTGTTCTTCAGTTAACTTGGGAGTTTCTGAAATAAATCGCAAAAATTGGAAAAAATTCAAACTTTATTCCAACCCCAGTTAATGTAATGACAGATATTAACAACAACAAAAATCCAACTCAGATGATTACCTGTCAACAACTTCCATAAGAAAAGATATAAGCAGGAAATTAGTATAAGCTGTGGCTCATTTCTAAAACCTTACTTATATTCTTGTGTAACGTCACAAGCAAAGTATCAATAAACCAACCAACAAGTTTCTACTTACTTAACAAAAGTATCAAATGTGAAAGCAGAGTCTCAGCGGTTAACATATTTCACTCTTACTTTTTCCACGTCAGCTTAAGATGATGAACAGCTTTTTTGTTATTACATCTTTATATAACTTACCTGAATTTGAACTTTGACCGGGCTTTTGTTTGAATCCAAGATGTTGTGTGTAAAATCCCTGGGCGGCTAAGGCTCGTTGGTTCTCTGGTATGAGGATGGATTTAGGATAATCATCTTGGACGTCAGACTGAGCAACAGCTTTCTGTCTTGACGCTGTCAACGACAATCTTAACTGATTTATGACGGTCGACATTGATCTGGCTGCTTTCCACGCACCTACATGAAAAGAAATTTTGATGTATTAATATCCTATAAAAATGTAGTTTACATGTATCTAATCAATATTCATGGCTTTATTCATCTTATATTATATACATATATATATATCTACCAGGTGGTAGTTTAAAATAGGTTTAGATATAGAATTAATGTAACAATGGTAGATATTGAGAGGAATTGATCTCAGTGGCGGCTACAGAGAAGGGGGTGGGGGGTTTTTATGCCAAAATCTTTACAATGAAGCCAGTCTATGAGCACCTAGGGGGGGTATTTTTGGGCAGGGGATTACCTGGCCCATTCTCCCTTCCTTCTTTGGAGCCAGTGATTGATCTGTTGTTTGTATAGCATGTTTTATATTGAATATTGACATCAATACCAACGTCATAGTGCTATAAATAGAAAGATCACCCACATCTTTTCCAATGTTTTGACAACAGATGATTTTAAGCTTTTTGTAAAAGAATCTAGAATAAAATATCTAACATGAAGTTTTACCGTAAGTGAAATAAGAATTTCACAATTTTTATGACTATCTATTGTTTTAATTTTGCAAGCTGGAAGCAAGCTATACTTGGCATATTCTTTCAAAGGTATAGTGTATAGTCAAATGTCTTTTTAATAGCTGAATTTAATTTCAGTTTCCCATAGCACTTTCCAAAACAGAAATATGACTTTCATTGGAGGCGCAATTAAAAAAGAAATAAAGCATCAGATTATTACTACTGATAAAGAGTTGAAATTAGTTTGAAATAAGATTTATACTCAGGAAAACTGAGTAATAAAACAACTATATACTTTTCAGAGCAATAACAACACAACACAACACAACACAAAGCACACACATACAACCCATAAAAATATACACTGAATGCATATTACTTTATATGAATTTGTCTATTAAATTTTACTGATTATTTCTATGTGAATGGGATTGTGAGTTTCAAAAAAAGTAATGCAAACTCTAACGTTCCTTAGACGTAATATACTATTGCTATCCAAAAATGGATCAGATACTTGTCTTATAAAAAGTGAAATTTTATGTCTGTCCTGTGACCAAATCACATCTGTATATCACATCTATGGAGCCAGATTTGTCAGGGTACCCCAAAATGTGCTATGTGGTAGAGTCACAGAGAGTAAAAAAGGAATCCATTCATCCAAGTTTTTTAAAGTGTGTTGATGTGATCTACCAAAATCAGACAAGTATCAAATATATATACAAAAAAAATCCCAACAAAATGCAAATAGTGCTTAAAATAATACAAGTTATTAATATACTTGCTTTACCATGTGATAAAACTCAAGTTGAAATAATGAAAGAAGGAAATATTTTTTACAAGGCAGTCTTTGTTCAGAGTTTTTATCAACTTTTATTGTTACTAAACCACTCCAGTTTGGGTTTAACAACTTCTCTATAAAACTTTCTTTCAGCCAATCAAATTTCTTCCCTTGTCAAAATTGTCCAGAAAATGTTCTTGCAAATTAGCTTATGAAATGTAAGCTTACAGACTGAGCATGGTTTTATCAACAAAATTCAATTTTAATTATAGGTTAGATCATATAAATTGGATTTGTGTTAGATTTAAAAGCTAAAACCAATCTGATTGTCTAAAAGTTTTCTGGATGAAGACAATTAAACCTAAATAAAAGCAAGGGGAACTTCTGTACAAAACATCAGTAATTCTAAAATTGTTAGAGCAAAAATAATTGATGTTTAAAAACCATGGTTCACCATTTTCAGAAGTCCATTGGTCTCAGAAACGGAGAGAAAATGTATCTGCAAACCATATTTCCTGAGCCTTATTAACAAGACAAAATACTTTCAGATGCTCCAATTTTCAGGCAGAGATTAAACCAGTGAAAGAAAAAATAAATAGTAAAAATTTTAGTCTTAGGTATTTTTAAGGAATTGTGTTTCATATATTCAAGGCCCAAATCAACCCCGAAATGGTGGACCTTTATAACAAAATAGAAAAAGAAGGAATCAACATCAATATTCTCAAAACTAACTACTTAAAATAAAAAAAAAGCACAATATTCAAAAACTGCTAAAAATCACTCAAAATACATTACACAATAATACATTCCAAACAACACTGAGCAACATTTGTGCAAAAAGGCAAAAACTAAGGTTTCTAAAATACCACAGATTCATGCAAACCTACCTTTTTTGTGTTAAGATTCCAAACCTACAAGGGCTTTCTGGGGTATTTGAGACTTAAAGGGATTGCAAAAAGGTTTTCTTAGCTTATGTCTATTGGGAACACCAATGGCATCGACTTGCACCATTTCAATTTTCAGTTAGATGTCTGTGGTTCTTGCAATAGCACTAAAACTATGTATTTTATGATGTCAAAGATATTATTCGCAATTTTCGCAAAAGTATTAGTTAAATCCTTCCACTCCACTTTCCAACCATGATCTGATGAAATTGTAGGATATTCATTGTTTTGTAAGCCAACTTATAACTCAAATGAACATGACGTAAAGAAGAATTTCATCAGATCATGGATAATACAAATAGAGCTGTGTTTATGTGACAAGTAAAATATATTTCATAATGAAGATAAATGTATAATTTGAGTATTTAATAGAAGTAATTGATAACAATAAAAGGTAATAACAATAACAATTTCTAATAACAATAACAAATATAGTAGGTATACTTGAGTAAAGATATTTGTGCACATCTGGGTCTGATTTATAACATAAACTACCTAACTAAAATTAAGACAACCTTTTGTTAGCATCCTAATGTTGAAGGGAGAAGAAATTTGATAAGCTTGCAGTGTCATCAAAAAGATGAATGTTTACGAGGACCATCATTAGTCCCTGAATTGGTTAAATTAAAAATAAAAGCTCATCAAAACAGAAGGAAAGTTTGGTCTAAGTTATATTCTGTATAGTAATAAAGAGAACTGCTAGTGTTTATATATTGCACAAATATCTTCGCTCGACTATAAGTAATACTAAGTGAGCCCTATGTACATTGTAGCAGTTATGTACTATTAAAAATAAGTTCATATACATACATGAAAAAAGTTCATATACACATAATATAAGCAACACTATTTTGGCACATAAGTTCATTAGCCTTAGTTAAAATTATCAAGTTAGTTCATCTAAAGTTTCCATTTTTAATGAAAGCATCCTCCTTTTTGGCTACACCAGAAGTTGAATCACATTTAAATAAATTTTGAATAAACATTTACTTAATATCTTTCCTCAGTCTATGCCTTTGTAATTATTATTGTAATGTTTTAACAACCACTCTAACCAATGAATGGACCAATCGAGTATACTAAAAAAAAAAAAACGCAAAAAAACGCATTCTTGTTTTGAAGTCGAGACTCAGATTTGTTTTGAGGACAATAAGTAGTGAGCCAAAATATCTTTGAATATTTGAATCCTTCTATAGTAATAATATCTTTGAATCATTGTAAAATCATATTATATTTCAAAATTTTCATTCTTATAATAAGTTTATACATTTGAAGTGAGAGAAATCTAAAGATGAGAATTGACGCGGTAGGGTGCCTGGTGCGGAATTGTTGATAAAATAGAAAATAGAAGAACCCCATCATCTGGGGTAGCTTGTTTATTTGCTCCTTCTATTTTCTACTGTATCGATAATATGGCACTGTAAACTGAACACTGTAATGGACACCTCATCATTTTTATCAAAAGCCTCCAAAAAACTGGTCTATAAAATAATTGGTCCAACGTATGCTTAACAATAAAATAAGAGATCATCACAAATGAAGGTAAATTTGATGTTGAAGAATCCATTGCATAATTCTAAGGGGAACTATTTTGAACATAAATCATTATTTTCTGATGACAGTGTGTTAGACCACATTGGAAACCACGTTGAAATTAAATTTATGTTGAAACAATGAGAACCACATTGAAATATTGAACATAAATCATTATAATTCCTGATGACTGTGTGAGAACCACATTGAAATATTGAACATAAATCATTATAATTCCTGATGAGGGTATGAGAAACACATTGAAATTTTGAACTTAAATCATTATATTCCTGATGACAGTGTGAGAACCACATTGAGAAGTTTGAAATAATAGATATTATAGAAGTATCCATCAATAATAATTGTTAAATATTTCTATAACTTGTGCTTCTAAAATGCCATAAGATTCTAGAAGTTGTGGGAACAATCTTTCACAATGACATAAAGAAGCAAATATTCTATAACAACATGGCACAAGTATATGTGCTCTATCACAACCATAATAATGTTTCAAATTGTTACAAGATGCAATTAGCAATTATATACAAAACAATACATACAATTTATAGGGTTGGTTTGTTTTGCCTACTTCTTTGGGAGCTTTTATGGCTAAAATATTGCCTGATAATTTTTAAGGTTTTTGCCTTCAACAATTTTTTTGTATCAAACTTCATCTGATACCTTGACACCACTAGACATTTTTCTTGTATTACCAAAATTTATAAATGCAGGATTTTGATTGATTCGTATGCAAGCAAATACAGCCAATCACAGCTCATGACAGAAAAACTGTCAAAAAATTGTATAGAATTTGATTGGCTGTAAATTTCATTAATTGTAAATTTAATGCTTGCAGACAGATGTAGTACAACCGTCAAACAAAAGAGTGTTAATGATGTCAAGGTATTATTAAGATACTGTTCGTAATGCCTTGACATTGTGAAAATACTTGTGGAAAATTGACAGGAACTTTCTTGGTTTCAATTACCAAAAACAAACAAAGAAAAGCAGAAAGGCAAAATAAATCAACCAACAATTACAACAATGCAGACAATAATAATAATTTTGAGCAAAATGTATATAAATCGTAATAGTATAGTTGACTAACAAATTAGAAAATTATTTAATCAATAAAATAAGTGAAACAGAGTACTGTATCATATAATTTTAAAAATGAATCCCACCCATGACAAAAAAATAGTAGGTGTAGACAGAATTCAAATTGATGGAACTAATCAATCGGGACGCTACGAAGTAGTTGAGAACAATATTTGTATTACTATTTTTTTCTTTAAACTTAGCAATGTTAAAATTCAAATTCAGGAAAATTTCTTATGCCACATCCAGCCAATTTGATTTTCGACAAAATGGTTGTTCATATGTATTTTATAAGCTGATTATGCATATTTATGTTTAAACAGCTATCCTTTTGACATTCAACTATAATGTTGATTAATCACATAAATAATTCATTTTTCATTATAAAAAAGGAAGACAACATTACCTTTTTAAATATGTTATTAGTTTGTAACAACATAAAAACACTGTTTCACTGAACTACAGCATTTTTTTCAGATAACAACCAGGAAAAATTTAATCTTAAATTTCTATCTTATCACAGTTTGATTTATAAAATCAGTTTTTAAAAGATAGCTCCCCTTTAACACGTGTTTGCAGCATGATTAAAGTCAGTTTTTAAAAATGACTTTCCCTACAAAACACGTTTGCAGCATGATTAAAATCGTTTTTTAAGATGGTTTTCCCTTTAACACGTTTGCAGCATGATTAAAATCAATTTCTAAAAGATAGCTCCCCATTAACATGTGTTTGAGGCATGATTAAAGTCAGTTTTTAAGATCGCTTTCCCCTTACGTAACATCATTAAAATATGGTTTTTAAAGAAAGCTTTCCCCTTGAACACGTGTTCACAGCATTATAAAAATCGGTATTTAAAGATGGCTTTCCTATTCAACAGGTGTTCGCAGCAAGATTCAAGGCATGGCTTTCCGTCCAACACATGTTTGCAACATGATAAAAATCATTTTTGAAAGATGGGTTTACCTTCAACACATGTTCACAGCATTATAACAGTCCGTTTTAAAGATGGCCTTCAACACATGCTTGCAACATGATTCAAATAATAGATTAGTTTTAAAGATGACTTTCCCCTTAAACACATGTAGCATGATTAAATTCACTTTATTATGATGGCTTTCCCATTCAACACATGTTTGCAGCATGATTAAAAATGTTTTTGAAAGATTGTTTTGCCTCAAAAACATATGTTTGCAGCATGATTAAAATTGTTTTTTGAAGATGTTACTCTTCAACATGTGTTTGTGTCAAGATGAACTCTTATCAACTACATAATATGGGATGAGATAAGCTCTGGTCCAGTCAAAACGATATATATTTTATAACTATATAATACTAGTTCATATCTTAAAAAGTTTTAGACAAAAATACTGACATTATAACACTTTGAAGATAACAAATGACACTAAGAGCAACAAACCAAAATTTGGCAGTCAAAGTAACAAATATAATTATATTATACATTGCAAGTTCCCTGCATAGAAAATAAAGGAATATTAAATAACAATAACAAATTTGGCCTTATTTAGGCAGCAGTTTAACCAGAAAATCAGCTTTGTGGGCTAAAAAAATCTCTGACCAATGTACCACCAGTAGAGCTTATTACCCTTTTTTGATCCAAAAAAATGGTGCAACATTAGCTTATATGTTAGTTTCAATCTGATTGTAACTCTGAATGTTTTCTCTACAAAACTTCACTTGCCAAACATGATCTGGCAAAATTTCATACAATTCATATTTGAGGTCATGTAATTAACCAATCAGATGCTTTGATCATAAACTATTTTCATATAATCTAAACACATTTATTGTGTTTTTGTATGGATAGCATAACTTTTGATGCCTTTGGATCAAAAGACAGCAGAATGACAAATCTGTTCAGATCATGGATAGAAAGTGTAGATAACATGAACAAAAATAATAATTATATTGATCTGGTGATATCATAAATCCTGTAAATTGATTCTTTCTGATTAAGAGAAATGATTATTACATCATTTAGACTTCACTTCACATAAAAGAATAGGTCCCTTATCAAGCGAAGAAAATGATTCAAAATTCAATATTTAGAAATTCACTAAATAGAAAGATTTTCATTCAACTCTTAGACAAATTATGGCACAATTTTTTTCTCACTCAATCGAAACATTTGAGAAAGAATTGCCCTATAACAATAATGTCAACGTGCCAATTAAATGATTCATCATTTTTCTAATGCTTTATGGACCTAATAATCATTTCTGGCATGAATCAAAAGACCTGAAATTTTGATCTCCAAAATTTGTTCCCATTATATGAGCAATTCAGAAAAAAGTGGATGAATAAATACTTTGCTTTAAAACTAAAGAATTAAAAAAATGGAGATTTATTTCTACAGCTTATCAAAAATTTAGCAAATGATTTAAACAATTGTTTCATTTTCATCAAGTTCGATGTCATAAATGTCGTAAGTTATTGAAGAACCAGAGGTTGATCCACCGTCACCATGACAACAAGCAGAAGATAATTCAGATGGAAGTTCCGAAAGAGGTTGAACTCCATCCCTTAAAGCATCTTCTTCTTCCATTTCTATATCTTCGTTTCTCTCCTCTCCATTAATGGAGGTAATTTCACTCACATTGTTATTGATGTCGTCTGGTGAACTGTCAGAGTACGTCGAATAAAAAAATATTTGACTTTTTGGAACATTTGTGGTACATAGGTTTTGATCCATCTCCCAATATTGAGGTGGCACCTTGGTTGCCAACATATTTAAAAATTCTGGTTCAACTTCTAAAATGGAAGCTTCATGACAACAATTAACGTTATTGTTAGAGTTGTTATTATTGCTATTACATAATATGGACTGACCTGAACGAGATCCCTTCTTCTTCAACGTTCCCACAAAAGTCTTCAGCTCAGGATTGTCTTCCAGGAATTCTTCCAAATTAATTCCCTTGGCACGAGAATTAGTAAGCAGGAATCTTTCTGGTATTCGATTATAAGTGCTTCCCATGTCTTGGTTTAAACTTCCACCAAAGCCCAGATTTAGAAGAACTTGTTCAGGATCTTCACTGCGTTCTCGAAGAAGCATATCAACACTGAAAAAAGAAAATTTCCATGTTCAGTAGAAATTCTAAAGATCTTGGACCTTATTCTTGAAAACTTTACAACGATAAATCCAAGATTTTAAGAAATGCAGAAATCAGATTGGATAATAGAATTAAATTAAAAATCAATTTTAGTTTTTAGTTATCGACCAATCAGATAAATTAGAACACTGAAATCAGTCGAGTTTTTCGGGAATGGAACATTTAAATCCAATTATCCCAATGTTTATTAGTGATATATGCCACACTGCCCTCACAGATCTTCTATTAGAAATACCGGTATTTTCCTACTTACCTATTGATACTAGAGGAACTGGTATTGTTAGAATCAAAGCTGACTCCTTGAGGTGAAGATCTTAACATTGCCAATCTTTTATCTATCAACATATTCAGCTTACTCCTGAAATAATAATCATTGATAGCTGGGTCTTCATAATATCAGGCTATTACAAACTTTGTCTTATACCTTGACTGCAATAGTTACCTTTTATCACAGAAGTTTGTTTATACTGTGATGTGATTGGATTGTACATAAGCTAATACAAACTGTCTGCTCAAAATATATGACGCTACTTTATCCATGAACACAATTATATTTATACAATGAGGCTCTATAAACCAACGTACCTAGGAAAATATCAGTTCAGAAGAATCAGATTATCAAATGCATCGAGTACATGGTATAGAGTACACAAGCAATATGATTATCATAATATCTAATGATCTATCAAGGACTAGACACAGCCAAAATGTTTTGGCAATATCAATGACCAAACAATAACAAGATAATAAATCTGATCTAACTACCATTAAATATTATCATCTATTTATATCTTGGCATATTCCAGGCATGTCAGATAACTGGTTATTAAGTGGCATCAAATTAGTTATTGTATTTTGGATGATTAAAGAATAAATTTGGTCATAATTTAGGATATATATTAGATTCACAGAAGCAATTGTCAAGCAAATTTGTTTATTACTTTTCTACACACAGTTGGATGAATATGAACCAGACTATGTGATTTACTTTCAACAAAGGTTTTTTCTACTTTTATAAATTGAACCAGTGTCTCAACTTCTTATTGATAAGAGGGAGTGAGTCAAAGATTATGCAGTGGAATATTTATATTTCCCATATCATATGTTGGGGGATCTTTCATAAGTATTTCAGGGATCAGTCAGATATATTGGAGAACAAGTGAAATAACATGAAGGTATGTAGCCCGAAAAAATTGGGCCACACCTGTTCCTCCAACGTGATATATAGATGAGATATCAACACATTTATGACCAGATGTGCCCTAGTTTTTGAGAATTTTCACCATGTTAAATGCCAAATTTTGCATAAATGTTGGTATCTATACAAAGCTGAACCATAAATGAGTCCATTAAGACATTGCTGGATATTTTACCATGTCCCTGTGTCCTATATGGTACCACAAAACAGCCAAGGGTAGGATATTCCTTCTTCATAACTCCATTAACTAAGCCTACCCCTAAACTGTAAATAGTAAAATATCCGACACTGTATCATTGATTTAACATGATGAAAATTCTGAAAAAAAAAAGATCGGTTTTAGCAACATGTTTCATACATATATCACGTCTGAGTAACGGGTAGGCCAATTTTGTCTGACTAGAGGGTACAGTACTTACCCTATTGTTTCTGATGCAAAAGTGTTAGCTGAAAAATACATAAGATGTTACTAAATATTACAAATATTATCAAAAGTGATGTCAGGGCTGTAGCTAACATATTGTAGGGAGCCAAAAATGTATGCTAGTAACACTCAATCCCTCTAGACCACTTCCCAAACCCATATCACTTCTGGCCTTAATCATTCTGGTATCAATTTGTTTTAAATTGCTATATACATATACATACTTCTCTTGTAGACATAATTTATAATTCAAAAGTTACCAAGTAACATATTTTACTTTATAACACCATTTTACAGTGTTTGAAGATTGTTGACATAATCTAAAATCCGGGTTTAAATTATAAGCCTAGTTTAGGGCCTATTAACATTAAGGATTGTAAATCATTGAAGTCATCTTCAATGAACTCTTCTGAATTATCAATAATTCTTTCTTAGCACCATGATCTAGAAATTTCATTTTTAAAGTGAAATCGAATTGTCTTTTATTACTTTAAAAACATAACATGAAATACTATGAAAGAATATAACAATAAAAAAATAAAATCTACCAAAAAGACACCAGCACCCTCAAGATTGGAGGAAAATGTTTTTGTTATATAGAAAGATTGGTTAATAACTAAATGAAAACACCACAACCATGTAATGGCTGCACACGTTAAGAGAGTTAAATACTAATTACAGTGCTGAAACCATTGGTATAAAAAGACTAAGTGTGATTTTCAAATTTTGTTAAAACATGTTAAAGGGATTGTAAAAAGGTTTTCTGTTTATGTGTATCAGGAGTCACTGATAGCATCAATTTGCACCATTCCAATTTTTAATCAGTCTTATATGGCTCTTGCAATTCTACTTCAAATATGCGTTTTATGACCTCGCCATCACAAAGGGCTTTTTATATAGCAGCTTTTGTGATAGTGACTTCAGTGTAATTGCAAGAACCACAGACGTCTGACTTAAAATTTGAATAGTGCAATTGATGCTATCAGTATGCCCTATACACATTTTAGAAAATCTCTTTAAAATCCATTTTAATAAGAAGAGAAAGGTGATTGAAATTTTTGTAGGAAGAAGAAGAAATTTTTAGAGATTTCCCACAGTTTCTACAAACCTTTTTTAAGTTTAAATTTTTTGCCTAAAAAATATCATTTACTAAACCATAAATTCATGAAAAGCAGCCATGGCTATGGTACATCAGTATGTTGTAGGACAGTATGATATGAATAATTAGATTACAATGTCATGTCTTTTTTGTTATTTTTCATCTCCATTGTGATCTAACAAGTTTTCTACTACAGTCCGCTTCTAATTTCTTTATTTACTCAATCAAAAGGTGTCATGAAGATACTGTTTCTTGATTAAACAACGAAGTGGAATAGTAAAACCTTAAGTAGAGCAATGTTTTTTCAAATTTTCAATTTGCATAACCT
Source organism: Lottia gigantea (assembly GCF_000327385.1). Classification (NCBI taxonomy): domain Eukaryota; kingdom Metazoa; phylum Mollusca; class Gastropoda; family Lottiidae; genus Lottia; species Lottia gigantea. The sequence goes on along the minus strand of NW_008708767.1, from coordinate 120,017 downwards.
TTGCATCTACTCCATACATGCCAGACAAATTTTGTGGGCTCTTAAGTCCCCATATTTTTTAGACTGCTCGAAAAGAAAATTTCTCAAATAAAATAAAGTAAGCAAATAATAAAAACATGCCAAGTCTTAGAAAACATCAAAAAAATCATGCCAAGAGCAAAAAAATTAAAGTTAAGTAAATAATTCTATAGTTACCTTCACTTCCAAGTGGTAAATCATCTTCTACTTGAGGTAACCTTGAAAATCAAAGCAAAGATATTAATGTGAGCTAAATGTTAAGGGATTGCAATTTCTTTTTATGTGTATCAAGGACACTGAAAGCATTGATTTTGACAATTCAAATTTTCTGTCACATGTCTGTGATTCCTGCAATTCCACTAAAACTATTTATGATTTAGGCTTAGTCATGTAACTGTGAAAATATCTAAGGGCCTTTGTGATAACTACGTCATAAAACACATTTTTTAAGTGGAATTGCAAGAATCATTAACATCTTCAATAGCTGATAAAAAGGAATATATTATTTAATGTCCCTGTCACTGAATGGACAAAAATTAAAAATTGATTTTGATTAATCCAATCAGATTATGTGTTTGTTCACCATTAACTCACCTATCTGTCACAGTATCCAATTCTTCCTTATCTAAACTTTTAGCCATGTCTGTAAAATATATATATATATATATATATACATTGAGTAATTGAAAACTTGAACATCACAATCTAAGTGTAACATCAGGTGCTTAAGTCCAAGGACAAATAGTGTTGACACAAGGGATCTTTAATGTACAAAGTCTGTGGCCCACAGGGCCTCGCTTTCTCTCATCCAGGGGAAAAACCACATTGAAAAATCTTAAAGTATCAATTCATCCTATGCCAGGATTGAACCTTGGACCTCTAGAGTAGATATACAGCCACCTCAGCAGCACAACTTATTATCTATATTTGAAATTATCCAAATAATTTTAATACTAAAGATAGCTTGCCAGGCATGGTAATATACGCCCACTGGCAGCTTTAATTTTGAATAAAAATATTTAGCAGTACAATATGAAATATTCAACCTTCATTCATACATTTCTTCTGAACTCTTTAGGGCGATACTGAATAATATTGAGTATGAGTTATTGCCCTTGTTCTTGAAATGTGTTCAATTTTGCCGATACAATATTTAATCCATCCATTGACAAACAAAATAAAAGAATCTGTTAAGAATTGTAGCCTCTAGAGTGAGCACGAGTTGCACAATATTGCTAATAGAGTGAAATGTCAAGTCAGACACGATATTTCCGTGAAATCAAGAAAATCTATAGGGCCCATCTTCATAATGTCGTTGACACACAAAATCAAAATCTAAACAATCAGTAAAGAATTGTAGTCTGTAGAGTGAGCATGAACCAAATGTGAACAGACGGACTGACGGACCAACAGGGTGATTAAAATATACACCCATTTTATGTGTGGGCGTATAAAAAGCATTTGTTACCGTGTTCAGTTCCTAAAGCTTCATCTTCTACATAATTTTTAGCTCCTCCCTCCTCCTCTTCTTTATTGCTACATGATTTACTATAGGTTTCATCCATATCTGGGGGTGGCTGAGTGATCACCCCTGTTTTTCTCTTTACTGCCATTTCATGACACTCATCACCTTCCACCTCATTCACTTCTGCATCCACAAGTTCCACAAAACATATCTGATAATTACTGAGTTCAGAACATATTGAATGAATCTTTTCTAAATGGATTGGACTACCTTCTGCATCATTAAATGGATCATCTTCAATAAAGTTACAGTGTTTATCTGGTCCCTTTTTAGGACTCCTGGATTCTTTCTTAGGACTCTTTCTTTCCCGTTTTGGACTCTTCCTCTCTTTTTTAGGACTTTGATTGCACTTGGTTCTTAAACTACTCAAGTTCTTTTGGAAGTTCTGTACTTTGTTGCAGATGAAATCCTTTTTGCTGACTAATGAACGAATGAATTTTGTAGAGTTGTTTGTTTTGGTCCCTCTGTTAAATTGATTGCCTTGAGTTACATCACATTGGTCCTGTTTGGTGCTTCCTGATGACTGTGATTGACTAGATAAACTGTTACTGGTTTCTGAAATGACAAAACAGAATACGTTGAAATACAGATGGAAAAAAATGACTATATCAATGTAAGTTAACAATCATTTATAAAACGGATTAGTTTGTGGCTTGTTTCTAAAACCTGACTTTTTTGCATGAAAGAAAGAAAGAAACAACTATATTTTACAAGGTCAAAAACTTAGGTTTACAAAGTTTCTTTCTACCAGCTGGTCCTTAGCCAAACATCTTAGTATTGATCTTTTCAGGATTATATGTACCCATGTACAGCTGGGTCGACTGGAATAATGAGGAAAGATGACTTATTCGAGGTTACGAGATATTAGAAATTTTGTTTCATTTATGATGTAAAGTCATAAGATCATCATAAACTATATCATATCAATCAATGAAACCAGGAAAAGGTTTTAATGCAATTGAATTATGGACTATTTTGTCATTGAAAAAAATACAAAAGAGATCTATTTGTGGTTGTACACACAGCATGCATAGACATGAGTGACAAGATTATATAGACATGTCCTCATCATGTTTACAAGCAGGTAAATAAAACAGTAGCTAGTGTAGAAAACAAATTAACCTACATTGTACAAAACTACACATAACATCAAATATACAACATCAAAATAAACAAAAAATTACATATCCCATTTAAAGGGACAGACTGTTTGACATTTTAAGCGACAATTTGGGTCTTGAATATATAATAGTAGGTACCGGTACTCTGAAGTACTGGTACTAGATATGTAAGAAAATTCCTATATTACTTCAAATATAAGCTAACCTCAAACTAGGAATTTCACTTTCATTTTAACATTCAAACACTGATAATTCTGGACACACATTTCAAAGGCTTACTTTAACCTGTATACAAACTTTTCATTATCAAAATTGTTGTAAATTAGGCCTATTCTTGAAGAGATTTTTAAAATATGCTATTTACTTCTTTGCATCTACTTGGTCAATCTGTCGAATTTGTTTGAAAATTGTTGAAATGGAGTGTTCCAATAAAGATTCAATATTTTTAATTTAAACCTTCAGAATAAGGAGACATTTCTCTCTACAAATCTGTACAACATCAAAGATTTACAAAGTCTTGAAATAGGATTGGCATTCTAAAAATTAACAGCATGATACTTTTTAAAGAACATTTAATGTTTAGGATTTTGGTCTATAGCCTTCATGAATTCAAACACCACACTTACCATTCCTACTTTAAAAAAAACAGATTGCCCCTTTAAACATGTATTCAAATACTTTGTACTTTCTCAACCCTTCCCAACTTACATTTCAACATCACAATTTACATATACAAACCAAATACAAAGACTTTTTTATGTCAAAGACATGTTCTCACGATGTGACAAATTGCACTTTATCTTTTTTATGAATAAAATTAATAGAATTAAAATAATATTCAGACAAAAACCTGAATTGACCAAACCATATTGATAATAAAGAGTTATTCTAAACTTTTTATGTATATTGTGAATACTGGCAGCATAGATTTTCACCATTCCAATTTTTAGTCAGATTTATGATGTTCTTAAAATTTTACTCAAACCAAGCTTTTTATGACGCAACTGTCGCTTAAGCCCTTAAACATAATTAGCAACTTTTGTGATAGTGACTTCATATATGGTTAAGCATTTTTTAATTTACAGTAACCACAGACATCTGATAGAAATGATACAAATAATAGCTGCCCAGGCAAGGTAAAATACATGGCAGCTGTCAGAAATGATAAAACAGTCCATAGTGACTAAAGTACAGATTTTCTCATATAAAAAGAAATTTTAATAGTTTAAATTCAATGATATATATATTTATATATATTAGTAATTCCACAAAATTGTATTACAATTACAGATAAACTGAATAACATTAGATTTCCAAATCACTTAAATTAGTTTAAGCTAATTCCAAAATCCAAGGTGAAGTGAAATTCTAATTAGTGTCATACTGATAAAATAAACTTTCACTATTGACTAAATGATGTTATCTGTAAAAATTAAAGATGAATTCTCCTCAACATAAAATTAAAATTGCACTGCTCATAAAATAAACTGAGGAAAGATTTCTTGATAAAAAGAGTAGACTTATGAAAATTTTCCTAATTGCACACTGCACAGCCTTGCCTGGTTTGATAAACCTAATCAAGTTCAGAAAAGAAGGATGTAAAACTCCATTTCATTTCATCACTTAATATAATATAGATGTATATCTCTTTATAAAATGTTGAGATAATGAAGTGGAAATCAGGTAAGTGTAAAAAGTAGGTCATGCATAAGTTTTATGAGTGTACATTTATAGATTTATATTTTATATAATAATATACAATTATAAATGATATTATAAAATATATCTGATTAAATAATAGTTCCTCTATTAGATACAAACATCTGTTGTAAAGTAGCAATGTGATTCACAAGAAGTATTCTTAAAAGGGAAATTCTGCTTTTTTTGAAGGTCCAAAAATCTTTTTCCTCCAAGTTGTGAAACCTACAAACCATAATCAGGATAAATGTGTCCTTTGATGTATCTGAAAGTTTTAATTACGTAACCTTCTTAAGTTTGTTATGTTTTTTGGAAGCCGTAAGAAAACTACTGTACGGATTTATGTAAAATAACTGCTTAGTTAATCTGGGGCCTGAAACTCGAAGACCTAAGGAAAAATCCGGATAATCCCAAAAAATGCAGTAATCTAATTTTATAATAAAATTAAATTCAACTTCATTTTAGTGATTGACCAATCAGATGACTGGAACACTAAAATCATACTAAGTTAACGAGAACTAGGACCCTGGGATATTACTTGTATATGTACTAGGGTTATAAGACATGAAATTTTATTTTGAAATGAATATAGGCTTATCTATTATTCAGTACTATCCATCTATTCAAAGATACAAGTAGGGTTTCAAATCTTGATATTGATATTTGTTTGATCATTTCTCAATGCATATTTCTATTCAACATTTTCATTCAGAAAACTTTTATTAATCAAATAAATTCATATATTTAGCTTATTTGTGAATGAATGAATGCATTCTACATGAGCTGATAGCTGAATGGGATAGTTAAAAAGTTTTCTGATCTTTGTAAATGTTTGTATGTGTATCTTGGACACAGAAAGCACTATTTTCAGTCCGGGGTCTGTGTTTCTTGCACTAAGACTAAACATTAAATGTAGCACAAGTTGCTAATAATATTGAAAGGTTTTTGAAATAGTGACATCATAAAATACTTCAGATATCTGACTGAATGTTGCAAATTTATGCTATAAGTGTCTTTCATATAAAGTTTAGAAAAACCTCTTTACTGTCCCTTTAATGGATAACAATTATAATACCTGTATTATTACTATTATGAGTACATAGAAACTTATTATGAAGTATTATGCGATATTATACACTGGGGGTTCATTATACTGTATGTTTCTTTTGAAAGAGAAATTTCTTTGACCCTGAAACCTATTCATAATCATTAGTCATATTTGAATGGACCAATGAAAGCTGATGTATTTAAATAAAAGAGTGAATAGACTATTAAGGTTTTTACATGTGATGAAAACCCAAGAGATGTCGAACACACTTAAATAGTCCATTGTCAACATACTTAAACTTGGTTAATGAAAAATGCCCAATGATCCAAAAATTCCCTATTTCCCCCTAAAGCCAAACTCATACTTTTTAACTTGGGTCACTGATAAACATCAAGATTACAACAAAAATGTTAAAGCAAAATATCATTTTAAAAAAAATATTGAAAATAGGGTCAATCTGGGTTATTTGGTTCAACAGGGTGTTTAACATCAACCTCTGATCTTTCAGAATTAACTTCATTTTTTAACATCAACGCTTCAACAATTACAAACATATTTACTTGAAACCAGCTGGTGAAAATTTCCCTTGACATTTACAACTATTGCAACATATTTCTCAAAATTCAAATTTTGGGTGGGTTTCAATTTTTATTTTTTTTGGTTATGACTTACATAGCACAATAGAAGATTGAAGCCAGTCCTATTTCTTTCAAAACAAACAAAATTAATGCATATTTCTAAAGTGTTTCACTTCAGTATACATAACTTGCATAAGGTTCCATAATTTCAAAACCAATCAATATGCATCTTAATGTTTATTTTGTAAATGAACACATTCCTGAAACTTGTGACTATTACATAATATATGAACAGACAGAAACAGGTTGTTGTGATTGCTTTAAATTGCAATATATACATATATAAATCTAAACATTTCTTTCAAGGCATGATCAGTATTGTGTGCAACTCATTTACTGAAACTGGTCAAATCAGGGCTGTGGATTCAGTTGTATTAACCAGTCATTTCTGATTATAGCTTCAAATATCCTTTTGAGATCTAAATCTTTTTTTTTTCAGAATAGGTCACCTTTGTGGCCTTTTGACTCAGAATTAGAAAAAATCACAATTTTCACGCCGTGTCATGTACAAATAATAACTTTTCCAGTGGTAAACATTTTCATAAACCCAAAGACAATCCAAGACTCTCAGGTGATATTTCAATTCATATGAAAATGATTGTCAAAATTTGATTTAGTTAACTTTGTAGACAGAAAGTATTATATTTCATTATGAAAATGATTGAGAAAGTGTAGTTACCTGATATAATATGTTGTAGTTACTATAATCCACTAATAAATAGTTCAACCTTACTTTTATTATTTTAATAGGAGTGTAGTCAAATTATAAATAATAGTCAATATACACATTTCTGATTTCACCACCTCACATTGATTGGGTCAAAAAGGGGCCACTCCCTAAAACTAACATTAGGACATTATTACCGGTAAACTACACCTACAGAAATTACTCAGAGTGTGAAGGGACTAGAGGAGAAACTATGTTAATGGCTATCATATCCTCTTATATAATATTTTGGGCAATTGTCCGGGGTCACTCTTAAAGGGAATGTAAAAAGGTTTTCTAAACTGTTATCTGTAACTGGGACACTGATAGCATCAATTAGAACCATTCTAATTTTCATTCAGACGTCTGTCGTTCCTGCAATTCTACTTAAACTAAATCTTTGATGACATTACTAATAGTAAAGGGCCTTATGTGATGAAGAATATTTTGCGATTAATGACAGTATCAAACACTTCACTGTACATTCTCGGAGAGGTGAATGAGAAACGAAAATTGTATTCAAATGTTGTAAGAAGCTCACAGATTAACCAAATGAATAGTGATGTAGGTGGAGTCAAGGGAGCTAATAAGGCTTCAGTGGCAGTAATATCCGTATGCTACTGAAGGAGTAAGATAGCAAATAACATATCATAATCCTTCAGAGCTGAAGAAGATTGACCAACTTAAATGACAAAAATAAAACTGGCGATCCTACTTAAGATTTGTTCAGAGATCAATAAATTTGTAAAGTTACAGAGATAAAAGGTTAAAAACCTTCTGACCACAGAACATGAATAAATCTATTGAAAGTGGTCATGTGTGGTTAAAACCACGAGAGTGACATGGTAACAAGATAAAATATACAATAAATAGATCTAGTTTACATGTCTTTATAAGTGTATTGACATTACTTATAATAAGTAAATACTATCTATCTATCTATCTATTCACATCTCAATGGTACCTTTCATATAGTTTAAATCTATTGCTCTACAACTTATGTTTCAAGTCATCATTGTTATGATGCCCATTATTCCTAAAAAAAAAATACAAGGAATTTCATTTCTAAATTCTCCATATGATCATAAATTTATATTATTCTTGGAGAACAAAAAAAGATTCTCTACAATTTTATAATGTTGAGAAAATCCAAGGCATTTGATTGTGCTATTTTTCAATTATGTCATGCAATTTAAGAATTTAGAACTTTGTAGGCCTATTGAGTCACCACTAAGAAAGAGGGAGGGGATTTGGGTAATGCAGGGGATTTGGGTTGGGTTGGGAGTAGGGGCCATTGCTATATCAACTCAACAACATTAATATCATCCTACTAATTTTCCAAAGATTTATAAGGTTTAATCAGAATTAAAATATTTAGCGCCACCAGGAAGTTGTATGATAAAAGAGATAATGATAATAAAATGATTGGTAATATACTAATATAATATAACTTTAAATAAAGCAGGATACTATATAAACTATTTAGTAACTGAAATTCTTGGTATTAAATGAACTACTTAAAAGGATTTTAAAGAGGTTTTCTAAATTTCATATGTATATCAGGGACACTTAATAGCATCAATTTGCACCATTCCATCAGACATGGTTCCTGCAATTCCACTAAGACTAAGTATATTCTGCAATTATCATAACTATGATGTTGAACATGAAGTGTACTTGTGAATAATATTTGACAATATCTTACCAAAACATCAATAAAATTGATCAAAGCATATTTGTTTCAGTTTTCTAACAAAGATAGTCATAAGAACAAAAATTAATCCAAAATGAAACTTTTAATTCGTTGAAATTGCAAAGGTACAAAAATTTTTACCTATATAATTGTACTGATAATTTAATGGAATACTAATATCGTACTATAGTGCCTTGATTAAAACCACTATAACAGTTGAAAAAATCTTTTCACACCCAGAGTAAGTTAGGCTTTATTGCATCTATAATCGTAAGACATATAAGCAAAAATAGTGTGATTCAAGCAAAAATTGTTATTTCATTGTGTGATTCAAGCAAAAATAGTTATTTCATTGTGTGATTCAAGCAAAAATTGTTATTTCATTGTGTGATTTAAGCAAAAATTGTTATTTCATTGCATGATTCAAGCAAAAATTGTTATTTCATTGTGTGATTTGGTAATTGAATTGGTTAAAATTTATAAACTTGGTCATAGTTTGATCACATATATGGCAATTCTTTCCATTTGCTGTGTAACACTAATAAATGCAGAAATCATAAAAAACATATTGGCTTTACTTTGTCCTAAGCAGGGAAAAAAATTGTCCTATTTGGCGAAATTAGCTAATATATTACATATTTTTCAAAAAATTCTTTCTGGTATTTTCATTTTTCAAAAAATTGTTTTCTTGACCATTGTTCTTTAAGGGAAAAGTAAAGCCTGTCCTTCTTATCTTGTTAAGAAATCAATCCTTGAGTTAACTATTATTGCGACATCACATTGGAGTGAGAACAAAATAAATACATTTAACTTCAATTGAGAATTAAATAAATTTATGAGCCTTCCTATTAACTCAGATCAAATTTTGATATATTCTGACACATGTTGACCAGCAGCACAAGAATAATATGACTTTACCTGGCAAGAAAGACTAAAATCCCACAAATACTGCAATGAAAATACTGCTTACTCCTTCACCAAAACTGAACTCAGTACTAGTAGTGTTCACAACTCAACACAAGTGTTAAAATTAAAATTCAGGGAAAGAATGATTCGCGTGGAGGAAAAGACAACAAAATAAAAGTCACAAGTGAGATGATAGGATAAGAGTTGGGAGTATGGCCACTGGCTGTCGACTCAAGTGTAAATAAAAGGCATAAGTATATATATATAGCTTTGAGACTGAGTCATTTTATTCAAGTTTAGAAGTTGAATGAATGTACCCAAACTACACCACAGTCTCTTGTGTACTTTTATGGTGGTTTTTAAAATGTGACATCACATATGGATACCAGAGCAATCTATTCAAATAGAATTCAAATTCTGACAGCCAATGAGATTCCATGTTTTGACTTATTAAAAATTCCTGGAAAATCCCTTGACTGGGAGTGGCTGCTATAGGTATTAGTATATCAGTGACAGGTATCTATGGTTACTGATTTCAATTCATAACAGCCAGGAGTCTTTTTTTCTATAATAATTTTTTAGATTTATTTAAGTTGTGATATGAAAACAAACTCAAAATGGTGGCTGTGGGTTCGGATCTCAATTGGCAGTTTTAAGTCATTTTCTCGCTGTTAAGCCCATCTTTAATATCATATTTTCTATTCCTTGAAATTCCACGCAATCTTATTAATGGTAATGTTTCGAACACAAATTACTATGTCAGTCTATTGTTTGCCAGAACTATGTCCAAATAGTAAAATAAACAAACTGGTTGTGTGAGACTCAAATTCAATAAAACCAAAGCGTAAAAAAATATTAAAAATGATAATAACATGTGAACTGATAGTCCCAAAATAGTATTTAATACAAATAAGGGTCAAAATGATCTCCTAATGACTCTAAAGCTAGAGCCCACTATCCAGCCTTCTGAAATCATTTTACAGACTTGAACAAATTCAGACAATCCATCTTTAAAAATCCGGATTTACTTTGTAAAATGAAAGTTAAAGAGATAAACAGATATCCCATAGAGAGATTCAATTATAACCAGAAAAGTCTGTAATTAAAACACTGTTAGTGGTTCATATCAATTAGTTTTAACAATAACATAAAACTTGTCAGTTATCTTACAATAAAAACAGAAAACATCAAATTCTAATTAGTTCTTTGGAGGTTTTTTACCACTCTGAAGTAATATTAATGTCAACAGTAAGGAAAGAAAACAACTACTATCATCCTATATATAGGATAAACCCAAATTTGTCATACAAAGCTATAATTATCATGACATTACAAAACAGCCATATGGCATGTTTTCTCTTCTTCTTAACTCTATTAATTTATCCACTATTTCATAAGTTTTATTTATGTGATCACCTGATATTCAGTTTACAGTGCACATTTCCACAACTTTTAGTCCTCAACTACAAAATAAAAAGTGGTCTATAAAAAATTATATTTCAAAAAACTGAACTGAAGGATCAAAATAGAAAATCTAAAATATCAAAATGTTATCTAAATCACTTCTATAACATTATCAATCTTCCTGCCAAAAATCTGTTAAAATATCTAGGGCAGCCATAAATATACAACACATAAAAACTAGAAGATAAATTTATAAATCTAAATTAAATTTAACAGGCATTAGTTTGAAACAATATCAAAATTGAGATAACATTTTGTGATAAAACAGTAAACACCATCATCACTTTTAAATCACAACATCTACATGCTCTGCAGGTGAAAATAAGTTAAAAGGCCATGCTTCCCCATTTCCAAGTTTGATTTGAGTCTTGAATATGTATTGTCGTCAGAAGTACTAGAACTGCACAAAAATAGCATTATACCTTCAAGAATATCTCAAACTGCACTGAAGGTTCAAATTCAGTAAAACTGATGGATATCCTGTCCCTTTAATACAATTTAAACTCTTTGTGGGAACATTTGAAATTGTTCCATGTCAACAGGATGGTGTTAAAGACATAGAACAATCAGACAATAACTGCAAGACAAGTAACAGGGAAGAAAGTGAATAATACAAATATCATAAAGTGAACATAAAACATTTACTACAATATTGGAAATAATCAGCTGGTTATCCAAACTATAAAACAAATCTGTCCCTTCAGTTTAAGCTGGTGTCTGACTGACACTAAAAATATTAAAGAGATTCAAAAGTGGTTTGCTATATTTTATATGGGTATTTGATTATTATTTTGTATCTTATTTACACACCTGAGAGAGATCATAAAGATTTAATAAAGATCATATGAATAAATGATCTACTGAAAGAGTAGGGTGATCAGTTTGGCAGACAAAATAACTTTAATAACATTTTCAATGAGAAACAGCCTAGCTGATATTTTGTAACCCACTGAGATCTGAAAAAACAAAGTGACATAAGCACAACAAATATTACTTTCAAGAATTTCAAGAATCTTACCCTTTCCACAGGCCATCTTTGAAAGCAAAGTAAAATTAAATATTAAAAAATGATTTATTTGCATTAATTGAAATTTCAATTCTAGGAAAATGATTCTGTAAACATTGTGCTCAGCCCCCAGTACATGTATTTTGTTATCACCTAACTTAGTCTACCAGTACTTGTTACTCTTGTTTATTTATTTTGAAAGTCATTTTGACAGATACTGTTAGAGAATGATACATAATATTTGTCAAGGTAAGCCATCATCAAACATAAAATTCCAAGAGAATTTTGACATTTAGTCTTAAAACTTATTACTTCAAAGACTCAAACACCCTTGTCAATACAAAAGACTGTATGTCAGATGTCCACTTTTATTAGTCACTGCCTTGAAAGTTTGAAGTTCAAAGCGCAAAAAGAAATTATTCTACTCTTCATATCAGACAGAGTTACAAGTTAAAGATAGCTTTCCACATTTTTTTTCAAGTAAATTATTTAATAATTTTGTTTATAATTAATTATTCATGCACAAAATCTAAATGTATGCTCCAGCAATAAACCATCATACCATCATACAAGTTCAAATAATATTGTTAATTTAATTATGTTTTTTATATTAATATCAATAGAGGTACCCGTAATAATCTTTTATTTTATTGACTCCATTGAGATAGTCTGATTTTCAAAAAAAAAAACTCTGCTTTTAGACTACAGGTAAATATAAATATTCAAAATTTATATCAAATTCATCCGTGACTTGCAGGCTACCACTTTAACATAGAAATTAAGTGTAAAATCTTCTTTTGTTTACTTAAAGTAACAATAAATATAAAATACAGCATTCAACTACTCAAACATAGTAGAGCTCCCATAAGTCAAAATAGGATAGGTCGTAACGTTCTGCCATTCTGTGTCAACAGGGTGCAGACAAATTATAAATAAGTACGGTATAAAATTTAAACATCCAACCTAAATTGATCAGAATGCAAATCTTAACAATGAAGAAAATCCATCCTAGTTATTGTTAAACGTGTACCGGTAGATGTTGATTCATGGCATTGAATCTATAATCTTAAAAGCTTGAGTCTAGAATATGTAAATTGTCTTTAGAAATACGGTACTAGAAATGTACGAAAATCGAATAACTTCTATAATATTTAACTTTAATTGTATTTCTATGCCTTTTCTTTAAGCTTGTATGACAAGACGAATCGTCATTTTTCAAAGTTTCAGTTTTTCAACAACAGTACTGGGTATTCTGACAAAAATGTCTAAGTTAAGCTTATCAGAGATGTGTGAGATTTCGGGCTTCCCCAAATGAAGGGATAAGCTAACTCTAGAAAATTTTCAGAATGTGAGAAGGTGCCCAAGAGAAGTGTGGCAATAAGGAAAACTGATATTCTAAAATATTCCTGTGAGAATGGCATTTGACCTCAGCACTATGATGCAGAATATATGATATATAATATAGAATATGGATAAAATAATATAATTGCGATACCAGGTCTGGCTTTAAATACAATAGACCTATATTCTTTTCCCTGTCACAATTCCCTGTCCACCAGTCCTACCTAAAGCCTAAATCTATGCCTAACCCAGGCCTTTTAATGGGCCAGAGTAGGCTATCAACGAATATAGGCTTTAATTGATATATCTGTCATTTGTTGAACTGTCAATGTCACAATACTGCTGATTGATGTATAACATTAACAATATAAGTTTCACAACAATTGAAGACATCCTAAGTTTCATGAAATTGAGACATATGGCAAAGACCAAATGTCTGATAACAATAACTCACGATCAGCCTTAAGGACCTAATGATATCAGAAAGCTTTCAAGACTGACTTACCTAGCTTTTCGTGCAGCTTTTTAGATCATCTTGAAACTTAAATCCTACCATTTTCCTTGACCAATAATAACTTCCTCAAAAGAAAATTAAATGAAGACAGGTAACTCCAATTAATACATCATCATAAGCATCAGACCACTTTTATTTTGGTCATCGTTTATTTTGGTGGCTCTTTGGTCAAAGGGGAATAATCATGTATCATTTGTTGTCTGAGTCTAAAATTTGCTCTTTAATGTAGAAAACCATTTTTAATCCTAACCGGAAATAACATGTGGGGTTTGTAAACAAACGAGGCCTACTTTTTACGACTGATGAAATGAATTGTCAATAAATGTATCATTTGTAAGTAAAGTAAGGTAGTTTATAATATAATTATATATTTGCATGGTCTCTTGGTAAATTGGTCATCAATTTGGTCTCAGGTCAATTGGTCACAACTTCACAAGATAAATTGGGCATGGTAATGACAATGTAAAAAAATATGAAATGGTCAAAAAATAAATTGAACACAGCAAGGCAAAATTGTTCACAAAATGGGCACATATTAACCCCCATTTCATAACTAGCTGCTCTGATAAGGATTTTGTGTCTGAAACACTTGTTTCAGCATATTATTAATAAATGGGGCGTGCTAATAAATGTGCAGGCGATCTGAGGCCAGGCCATATTTTAATTCTTATGCGAATAATTCCTGTAAGCAGGCATATTTCATGCATGACATTATAATTCCAAAGCTGTTGGTGAATAAAAGATATCTATCATATTTTGTTTTAGATAGTAAATTTCTGAACAATAATTAATATGGAAGTCACACAGAAAGCTGAGGAAATGAAGAGTAATGATAAAGAATTAAGTCAAAAGGAAATTAAATATAGACCTGGTACAGCTAAGATTAAACAAGAGTAAGACTTGTAAATTACCATGGTGCTAAAGATCTGGTCCAAAAAGTACTGAAACTGTTCACATCGCTTTATATCTAAATCGTATGACAAATGACAAATTACTAGAGCAGCCCTACATGTACAAACAATACTCTCTCATTAGAGTTTACGCCCACATACCTGTGTCTGTGCTTTCATAACATTACTAAACCGCAATGTTAGCCTACAACCTAATTTCCTACATGTACTCAGGTAATAGACTGTCATTGCCACCTATTTCATTGTGTATTACATAATTTACCTTGTTTTTTATTTTCCATTTTATAATTGTCTGATTTTGATTGACTTATTCCTTATCTAAGGTTAATAAAAATGTTCCACATAGTGGCAATGATCTGTCTGGACAGATGTTACACTAAAATTGTTTTAAAATTATTGTCAACTAATTATTTTCTAGATATCTAGTTCTTGACCACAAACCACAGATAGACAAAGAGTACCTGTCAGAGGCAGTCAAAAATAAAATAGAAAACACAGAAGCTAATGTTGTACCAGACAACTCTCAAAATACCTCCAATGACGGACAGGAACCGCCTGCCAAGAAAATTCGGTTGAAAGGTAGAAACAAACATAGACCAATTGAGAAACGACCTGATGATGCTGATAAACTATGTCCAGCCATACGACAAGAAAGAGAGTGCTCATTCGCAGGAAAATGTAAATTCTCTCATGATCTCAAAGCATTCTTTGAGTCCAAGCCTGCAGATCTTGGATCTTCTTGTTACCTGTATGAAACATTTGGAAAATGTCCTTATGGCTTGACATGTCGTTATGGTGCTAAACATATAGATCAAAATTATAAAAGCATTGTTAATAAAGAACTTTGGGAAAAGAATTCTCATCAGTTAGAAAATTTAAATTATTTATCGAAGGATGTTCAAAAACTGTTATGGAAAAAGAAATATGATTTTAACAAAGCGAACACCATCCACAAGCAAGTTGTAGATATTTTGGAGAAAAGGAAAAAGGTGAAAGAAAGTAAGAGGAATTCAAATTCTAGTAAAAATTCTGAAGACTCTAAAGAAGATGAGACTTCATCAGATATAGTGACAGATGAAGCTGTTCCAACTCTTGGATGTGTTTCTGATGAAGATTTCATCAAACTTAGACCAAAAGAAGTGAAACTGGTATGGACTTATACTTATACTATTATACATATAACATATTAATATACAGAATGATAAAGAAATAATCAAAAACAAAATAGATGAAAGGCAAAATGAATGAATATATGAATGCATGACAATTTTGTAAGCAGTGAGTGCCTATTGATGTGTGAGAGAATTTTCACTAAGTAATGGAAGTAATAGTCTTAATGAAGTTCTGTTTCATGTGTTGATTGTAAAACCTTTTTTTTTTTTTTAACTATTTTCAGATAGATTTTTCTAATAAATTGTATTTGGCACCACTGACAACAGTAAGTAAGGTTTATACCAATACTGTTAAATACCAGTACATGTTCAAATACATTCATTTTACATCCTTCCATCTTTTTTTTACCTCATGATGACCTACAATGTCTTCATTATGTGATACCTTTTGATAACTTCAGTATCCATATTTGGTATGGAAATTTAACACAAATAGGAGTAATGGGAACTATAGAGGTCTGATAAAATTATGCAAATAGCAGCCAAAATTGGCCTGATACACATAAAAAAAAGCTAGCAAACCTCTTTACAACATCTTCAACTGTATGTAGAATATTTTATATGTTAGGTGGGTAATTTACCATTCAGAAGAATCTGTAAAGAATATGGAGTTGATATTACTTGTGGAGAAATGGCATTATCTACCAATCTGTTACAAGGACAACAATCTGAGTGGGCCTTATTACGTCGTCATCCATCTGAGGATATATTTGGAGTACAGGTATGTTTAGCTCTAATATCATTAGTTGATAGAAAGAAATCTTTCCTTTCAACCAGGTGGTCCTTCGTCAAACCTCTTGGCATTGATCTTTCCAGGATAATGAAATTAGTCTATCAATTTACTGCTGGGTCAAGTTTTGTAGTGTCTATCAGTTTCTCGTAAATGCATCAGAGGCTACAGTTTTAAGCAGAACACGCAAGTGTGGGCGTATATTGTGGTTGCCCCTGTCGGTCCGTCTGTCCGTCCATCTGTTTGTCCGTTCACATTTACCTCGTGCTTACTCTACAGGCTACAATTCTCTATAGATTCTGTTGATCTTTTGTATGTGTGTCAATATCATTATGAAAATGTGCACTATTGAATTTGGTGATGATCCAATGATTTTCTTCAGAGATATCACATAAAACTCTGATTTCGCGTTGGTGCGTCCGTTCACATTTACCTTGTGCTCACTCTACAAGCTACAATTCTCTATAGATTCTTTTGATCTTTTGTATGTGTGTTAATATCATTATGAAGATGTGCACTATTGAATTTGGTGAGGATCCGATGATTTTCTTTAGAGATATTGCATAAAACTCTGATATCGTGTTTTGTCATTTTTCATGCTAACCCTACAGGCTACGATATAGAGTTTGGTTTACAGTTCACATTTAGCTCTTTATCAAGGTGCTGGTGGGCATAGTCGCTTGCGAGACTTGCCGCAAGCCTTTGTTGATGAATATCATCAAATACACTACAACTTTTTATATTTTTGTAGATATGTGGGGGATTTCCTGATACTATGACAAGATGTGCTCAGTTATTACAAGAACAGACAACTGTAGATTTTATAGATATTAACTGTGGTTGTCCTATTGATATGATCTATAAAAAGGTAGGATTGTAGATTTTATAGATATTAACTGTGGTTGTCCTATTGATATGATCTATAAAGAAAAAGGACTGTAGATTTTATAGATATTAACTGTGGTTGTCCTATTGATATGATCTATAAAAAGGTAGGATTGTAGACTTTATAGATATTAACTGTGGTTGTCCTATTGATATAATCTATAAAAAGGTAGGATTGCAGATTTTATAGATATTAACTGTGGTTGTCCTATTGATATAATCTATAAAAAGGTAGGATTGTAGACTTTATAGATATTAACTGTGGTTGTCCTATTGATATAATCTGTAAAAAGGTAGGATTGTAGATTTTATAGATATTAACTGTGGTTGTCCTATTGATATGATCTATAAAAAGGTAGGATTGTAGATTTTATAGACATTAACTGTGGTTGTCCTATTGGTATGATCTATAAAAAGGTAGGATTGTAGATTTTATAGATATTAACTGTGGTTGTCCTATTGATATAATCTATAAAAAGGTAAGATTGTAGATTTTATAAATATTAACTGATGTTGTCCTATTGATATGATCTATAAAAAGGTAGGATTGTAGACTTTATAGATATTAACTGTGGTTGTCCTATTGATATGATCTATTAAAAGGTAGGATTGAAGATTTTATAGATATTAACTGTGGTTGTCCTATTGATATAATCTATAAAAAGGTAGGATTGTAGATTTTATAGATATTAACTGTGGTTGTCCTATTGATATGATCTATAAAGAAAAAGGACTGTAGATTTTATAGATATTAACTGTGGTTGTCCTATTGATATGATCTATAAAAAGGTAGGATTGTAGACTTTATAGATATTAACTGTGGTTGTCCTATTGATATGATCTATTAAAAGGTAGGATTGTAGATTTTATAGATATTAACTGTGGTTGTCCTATTGATATGATCTATAAAAAGGTAGGATTGTAGATTTTATAGATATTAACTGTGGTTGTCCTATTGATATAATCTATAAAAAGGTAGGATTGTAGATTTTATAGATATTAACTGTGGTTGTCCTATTGATATGATCTATTAAAAGGATTAAAAGGACTGTAGATTTTATAGATTAACTGTGGTTGATTTACATTTCCCAAAAATTCGGTAGCTATTCAAAATGTTCCAGTTTTGGACTTTAGATTGATCTTCCTAACAACCTAAGTTCCTTGAGATTATAGATAGTTGCCATATGTTCTGAATTTGGGAGAAAAGTGTATATCATTGATATCTAAGGTATTTTTCTTATTTTCAGGGTGAAGGATGTGCACTGATGTCTAGAAATTATAAGTTTGAACAGATTATTAGAAGTATGGTGTCAGTATTAAATATACCATTAACTGTTAAAATGAGAACTGGTGTTTGGTCCTACAAAAATATAGCTCATGAGCTAACACCCAAATTACGAGATTGGGGTGTTTCCATGGTTACGGTAAGTATTGCAGTTTGTTGATATTTTGATGATAAGCCTTAACATCTGGCATAGTTACTTTATGTAACTTAAAGTTATATTTCCTGTTCGGTAGTTTTGCTGGCTTCAAGATCCATTTCCATAAAAAGGTATCTTAAAGGGTTTGCAAAGACTTTAATTTTTATGTGTATTGATGACACCGATATCACCGATTTCTACCGATTTTAAGTTAGCTGTCCCAGGTTGCAATCCCTTTAATGGGTTGTATGTCATTAACACATAGCATAGCATGAGTTCCTATTGGTACTTATTATTTTAGTTACATGGTAGATCTAGAGAACAGCGCTACACACGCCTGGCAGCATGGGATTATATAGAAACATGTTGTAATGGAGCTAAACCAATGCCCTTCTTTGGTAAGTTTTATTATTGGCTATGAACTACTAATTGTACTATTAATTTGCATGTACAGTGCATAGTTTCTTAAAACTTATAGAGTTTGCTAAACTGAAGATGCTGATTATTTTAGAAATTGTTCACTAGAGAGTTCCCAGTCAACATTCTGCCATTAAATTTGTGATTGATTGCTGATGGTGGTAGGTGCTAATATGGAAGACCATACCCCACATGTCAAAGTCTTTTCCTATCAAAATAAGTGGAAACCATAAGTTTATTCACAGCAGAACAGTTATGAATCAAATTTGTTCCTAAATTTCAGTGTCAAAAAGTATTTAAGAATTTATTTATTTTTATATGCAGACATAGTTACCTATGACTGGATGTCTGTCTTTCTATAATGTATGTTACTTTGCTTAACCAGCTGTCTGTCAAAAATATCATTGTGACTGATAATTTTATTACAAGATGTTTGTAAAGTATGTCTGTGATATCTGTATCTCCTGTATTTGTGTAGGAAATGGAGATGTGTTATCATATGAAGATTATAATAACTATAAGAAACGATCAGGAGTAGATGGTATCATGATAGCTAGGGGGGCTTTAATAAAACCCTGGATATTTAAAGAAATCAAAGATGAACAGCACTGGGATATCTCAGCTTCTGAAAGATTGGAAATGTTACAGAGATTCTGTAACTATGGTTTAAGTCATTGGGGTTCTGATCAACAAGGTGTGGATACTGTTAGAAGATTTCTTTTAGAATGGTTATCATTCTTACATAGGTATGTTACCATCAATTTTCTGTACAACTTTATTAATAAACAAGTAGCTTCACTGTTATTAGAAAAGGTTAACAGTATGTCATATTTCCATTCTGAAAAGTGATCCAGCTATCTAAAACAGTAGCAAGTTTGAACACTATCTGTTTTTTAACAGAGGAATTCCTCAATCTTTAGCCATTTGATTTGTTATTGTCAACATGCAGTGGATTTGAATGCCCAAAAATTCTTATACCATTGCCAGTGCTTCTTTCATTCCCTTTTCCAACTTTGAACACATATTATCTGTATCTGTAACCGATATTAATAAAGTTGTTTATATCAGAATTTAAAATGAATAACTGATCAATAACTTATAAAATTTAATTTGATTTAGATACATACCAGTTGGAATATTAGAACACCCACCACAGAAGATCAATGAAAGACCACCATATTATAAAGGTAGAAATGAACTGGAGACATTATTATCAAGTGCTAACTGTGGGGACTGGGTCAAAATAAGGTAACTAAAGAAATAATATTATTTGAATGATAATGGAATAATAATGATAATGATAACCAACTCAAAATGGAAAGATTTAAATCTATTTTTTTTTAAATATAACTATGTAAGTGCTTCAACAACACAACCAATATGAGAATATTATAATAGTATCTTTATAACAACCAATATGAAAGTATTTTTATAACAACCAATATGAAAGTATTTTTATAACAACCAATATGACAGTATGACTATAACAACCAATATGACAGTATGACTATAACAACTAATATGACAGTATGACTATAACAACTAATATGACAGTATTTTTATAACAAGCAATATGAAAGTATTTTTATAACAACCAATATGACAGTATGACTATAACAACTAATATGACAGTATGACTATTACAACTAATATGACAGTATTTTTATAACAAGCAATATGAAAGTATTTTTATAACAACCAATATGACAGTATGACTATAACAACCAATATGACAGTATGACTATAACAACTAATATGACAGTATGACTATAACAAGCAATATGAAAGCATTTTTATCACCGCCAATATGAATGTATTTTTATAACAACCAATATGACAGTATGACTATAACAACTAATATGACAGTATTTTTATAACAACCAATATGAAAGCATTTTTATAACAACCAATATGAAAGTATTTTTATAACAACCAATATGAAAGTATTTTTATAACAACCAATATGAAAGTATTTTTATAACAACTTTTTATAACAACCAATATGAAAGTATTTTTATCACCACCACTATGAAAGTATTTTTATCACCACCAATATGAAAGTATTTTTATAACAACCAATATAAAAATATTTTTTATAACGACCAATATGACAGTATGACTATAACAACTAATATGACAGTATGTCTAATAAAACCAAAATGAAAGTATTTCTGTAACAACCAATATGAAAATATAATTTATAACAACCAATATGAAAGTATTTTTATAACAACCAATATGGAAATATTTTAACAACTAATATGAAAGTATGTCTAATAAAATCAAAATGAAAGTATTTCTGTAACAACCAATATGAAAATATTTTTTATAACAACCAATATGAAAGTATGACTATAACAACTAATATGACAGTATGTCTAATAAAACCAAAATGAAAGTATTTCTGTAACAACCAATATGAAAATATAATTTATAACGACCAATATGAAAGTATTTTTATAACAACCAATATGGAAGTATTTTAACAACTAATATGAAAGTATGTCTAATAAAATCAAAATGAAAGTATTTTTATAACAACCAATATGAAAATATTTTTTATAACAACCAATATGACAGTATGACTATAACAACTAATATGACAGTATGTCTAATAAAATCAAAATGAAAGTATTTCTGTAACAACCAATATGAAAATATTTTTTATAACGACCAATATGAAAGTATTTTTATAACAACCAATATGAAAGTATTTTTATAACAACCAATATGAAAAAATGTCTTTAACAACCAATATGAAAGTAATTTTATAACAACCAATATGGAAGTATTTTAACAACTAATATGAAAGTATGTCTAATAAAACCAAAATGAAAGTATTTCTTTAACGACCAATATGAAAGTATGTCATTAACGCAACCAATATTAACATATTCTGAAAGAATTTCCAATAGACAACCAATATGAAAATATTTCTATGAACAACCAATATGAAAATATTTCTATGAACAACCAATATGAAAATATTTTTATAACAACCAATATGAAATTATTCTGAAAGTTTTCAATTATTCAATACATATGAAAGTATCCAATATCAAAATATACTGAAAGTATTTAAATATGAAAGTGTTTCTATAACACAACCAATATCAAAATAGACTGACAGTATTTAAATATGAAAGTGTTTCTATAACACAACCAATATCAAAATATACTGAAAGTATTTTTATAACAACTTTAATGAGTATATTTTTATTTTCAGTGAGATGTTATTAGGTCCTGTAAAACCAGATTTTAAATTTCTACCAAAACATAAAGCTAATGCATACCAGTAACACAACTGAAGATATTAAGGCAAAGTAGTTAACTGACTATGTGCATCATCTGTATCTATTGTTAGTTTTAAAACACAGTTGATAAAACTTCTTTTGAACGGTTTGATACATGAATTGTATGTCATTTTAAAATTGATTGCAAATATGAGTGTAAATTTCTGCTAAAATAAAATTTTATATATATACAGTGTTTCTATTTATTCATATACTAAACTCAAGACAGTTAAACACAGTAATTTGAACACTCTTTTTATGCACTGCATCAGTTTTTTTTTAAATATTAGACATAATGTAATCTTTAAAGCATATTTGAAACCTGAAAAGAAAACCTTAAAAGAGTGAATATAAATGAATATGTGCCTACTTGATGATGTGCCTAAACAATGTGATGCCTAAATGAAACTTG